>NW_024425119.1:4789482-4858162 GCF_017311325.1 Ursus maritimus
ACACACACACACACACACACACACACACACACACACACACACACACACGCCCCTGCTGGCACACAGGCTGTTGCCCAACAGCAGGGGCTGGGAGTTCTTGCTTTGCCTGGAATGCCCTTGCCGGCTTGTCTGCCTGTGGAACTCCTACCCATGCATCCAGACCCCACTGAAATGTCCCCTTCTCCACGACTCCTTCCCCAGACGCTGGCCCCAGTGCACCCCCCAGCCTTTTCTAGGTGGGCAAGCCGTTGTGGTGCTGGAGCACATGGTAGTACCCCTTTCTCCCTTTCCGCTGGTCCTGTAACAGGGGTTTTGTTTTGTTATGTTTTCGTTTTTTACTTGGGGGGAGTGCTGGAAGCTCGGGAGTGGATGGGAAGTGAGGAAATGGAGAAGTGAGGAGGGGCCGCTTTCACAGAGGCTGGCAGCGGAGGCAAGAGAAATGCAGAGGAGGCTCAGGGGTGTTTGTAGACCACGGTCAAGAATCTGATCAAGAGGGGCGCCTGGGTGGCTCAGTCGTTAAGGGTCTGCCTTTGGCTCAGGTTGTGATCCCAGCGTTCTGGGATCCAGCCCCACATCAGGCTCCCTGCTCCTCGGGAAGCCTGCTTCTCCCTCTCCCACTCCCCCTGCTTCTGTTCCCTCTCTCCCTGCCTCTCTCTCTGTCAAATAAATAAATAAAATCTTAAAAAAAAAAAAAAAAAAGAATCTGATGAAGAAAGAAGGAATGGGGAGTGCAGAGGGGTCAAAGGACCTGCTTCCAGAAGAGGCAGAGGGGACTGGAGGCACAAGACGGGGTGAGGAAGCCCCTTAATCTCAGAACCAGGGGCGAGAGATAGAGATGTATGAGGATGGGGAGCCAGGCGTGAGGGAAAGGTGGAGGGAGCACCTGGGTGTTCGCTAAGACACAGGACACAATGGCTGGAGGGTCTGAGCAAGCCCGCGGGGGGGTGGGGGGGGTAGCACTTAGACACCTGTGCTGTGAGCTGCTGCTCCCCGCGGAGGAAGGGAGCACCCAGTACCCGGAGAGTAGCAGGTAGGCCTGGAGGGCATAGGGGCACTTCCCAGAGGTGTGCTCCCTGAGTCACCTTTAAACTCCAGGGCACCCTCCCTCCTGGCATCTCTCTGTTTTCTTGCTCACATACTGCTCTCTACTGAAGGCCCATTCCTCTCTCTTGGTCCCCCCGGGGAGAACAGTGGAAACATTCACTGTTCCAGTACAGGAATTCCCCTGCTGCCCCTTCTTCCTTATTATGAGTGGCTATGATTATGAAGTTGCCAACAGGTGGAGGCCAAAAAAAACAAACAGACCTTTCAATATTGACTCTTCCAGGTGCCATGCAGAAGGGCAGCACCTGCCCCGCCTCCCGGAGCCTCCCCAGCAAAGCCCAAATCAAACAGCTGCTGAGGGCAGAGGGCTGGTGAGCTCCGCCAGGGCAAGTGGACTCCAGGGGAGATCCTAGATCCACATCTTCCAACGTTCTTCTCTCTGAAAATGCTGGGCTTAGGAGGGAAAGGGGGGAAAGGAGACATTTTCTATAAGATTGTAGGGGCCAAGTCAGGCTCACAGCTCTTACTGAAACATAAAGCTAGGGGCCCCTGGGTGGCTTAGTCAGTTAAGCATCTGCCTTCAGTTCAGGTCAAGACCCCGGAGTCCCAGGATTGAGCCCCCACACCGGGCTCCCTGCTCAGTGCTCGTGCTCTCTCTCCACTTTCACTCACTCTCAAATAAATAAATAAATAAATAAATAAATAAATAAATAAAAT
The DNA here is from genome assembly GCF_017311325.1 of Ursus maritimus. Lineage (NCBI taxonomy): Eukaryota > Metazoa > Chordata > Mammalia > Carnivora > Ursidae > Ursus > Ursus maritimus. The sequence goes on from NW_024425119.1 coordinate 4,791,244, forward strand.
CTTAAAAAAAAAAAAGGAAAACATAAAGCTAGAATGTAGGAAAAATAAGGCCTCCTTGAGGATATTTATGAAAGCCAGGCACTGCCCCTGTGGGGTTCACCAATCTGGAGTCCTTCAGAGGCTGGACAAGTAAGACATGAGCAATGACTTTCTTCCCTCTCTCCTGCAGCAAGAATGGGCTTCATCATTCAGATGGAATTGTAGTTAGGAAGCTGGAAAAGAACTAAGTCACAGAGCCAATCCCATCTATCCTGGGGGTGTAACTAGGCTTCAGGGCGACTTGACCAATGGCAGTGGCGACATGACCACTCCTGGCTGTGAGTGCAGGATTTCATTCCACCCCCACCCTCCACGAGTGGCCTCTGAGGCCCCCTCGGGTGCGATATTGTTCTTCCTATCAGGAATTCCTGAATTTCCCGTTTATGGAACAGGGAAGGGAAAAGGACGGCATAATCAAGGGTGTCCCCTAAAGGATAGTCGAGCCATATATCATCACTTCTTCTAAAAAAATTTAAAAACTCTACAATGAGTAATGTGTTGCCCAAAAAATACAAGAAAACAGAGGTAGAATTAGCTCCTGTGGGAACAATGAAAGCAATGTTTCATATCTACTATTTTGCTATTTATAGATTTTTTTAAAGATTTTATTTATTTATTTGAAAGAGAGAGAGAGAGCAGGAGCAGGGGGAGAAGCAGGCTGATGTAGGGCCTCGATCCCCACACCCCGGGATCATGACCTGAGCTGAGGGCAGATGCTTAACTGACTGAGCCACCCAGGCATTCTATTTATAGAATGTTTGAGAAAGGAAAGGACAGCCCCTCTGTCCTCACGAGTCTGCTTCCTCACGCATGTGCGCACGTGCACACAAACCCCGGCAGCTGTAGCCTGGCTGCTAATGTAATAACTAAAGCAACGTGATAAATAAAGCAATCAGAAACCCAGGAAAGTAGAAGAGGGTTCCACGAGTCAAGAAGTGTTTTGGGGGCGCCTGGGTGGCATAGCGGTTATGCGTCTTTCTTCGGCTCAGGGCGTGATGGGATCGAGCCCCACATCAGGCTCCTCTGCTATGAGCCTGCTTCTTCCTCTCCCACTCCCCCTGCTTGTGTTCCCTCTCTCGCTGGCTGTCTCTATCTCTGTCAAATAAATAAAATCTTTTAAAAAAAAAAAGTGTTTTGAAGCTGAGTCTGGTGGATGGAGCCCACTTGCTCCTGAGAGCAGTGATAACACAGGGAAGCTGCCACCACTTACATTACGGGATGGCTCCAAATTACCTAATTCTTCCACCATCGAAAGCTGGTCAGGAACATCGCCATTTGGGGAGGATGTTTTGTTTTGGTAACGGAAAAACAGATTGTTGGTTTTTCTAAGCTGGTGGTCTCAACCAATACTAGATTTTAGATATCACAAAATATACAAGCTGACAATTTAGAATTTGAGAAGATAAAACTCAAATGACCTATTAAAAAAAATATACAGCCAGCTCTGACCCATTAGAAAACAAAAATAAAACAGCAACTGTGGACATGATTTCCAGGACACACAGTCCAGAGGCTCTAAAATAGCTAACCAAATGGAAATAAAATCTCAGAGTTATCGTGGAGTCTCGACTTCTGTTTTGAAAGTTGAAAGTCCTCTTCTGTCCTGTGGAATTTCTTCTGTATGCCTCTTGCCGCCCATCTTGTCTCCTCATTTCAGGGCCTCTCTCTGGACCATGACCTTGACTCTGTACTCTCAATTCCTCCGCCATCCAATGCAGCCTACACACAACGGTGGGATGATGTTATTTGTAAGGCACAGCCCCAGACCTGTCCCTTCCCTGCACAACAAAACCTTCTGAGAACCCCCCTTTTGTGTTTTCTGAATAAAATTCAAAATCATTGGGTTGTCTCCAAAGTCCTCAACAACTGCCAACCTTGCTTGTCCCTACTCACCCATAAAGAAGCCATAAAGAGCCCCACATTGACTTTCGAGCTCCAGTAGCTCGAACACTTGGTTTTCTTTGCCTCAAGGGCCTTCCCTGCCCTCTCCATCCAAGTCTAGGGCCAGGCGCAGCTCCTACACTGTCTACAGGAAGCCATGGCTCATCGCTCACAGCCAGGAGGGCCTTCCTCTTCCCTCAGCTCCCTGCCACCTCTCTTAGAGACAGGATCCCCTCAGCAGCCACCTTACACCCAGTTCACCCGGGCAGCAGGTGCTGTGGGATGGGAGGGGATTGAGTGGCAGCAGCCAGCTATTCGGCTTTGAGCCAGCTAGGGACTTTTTCTGATCTTCAGTTCCCTTATCTGTAAAAGGTAGTTACGCACAGGACCCACCTGTGAAGGTTGTGAAAAATAAACGAGACAATTTGTGTAAGAAGCACTGCGTACGGTGCCTGATATGACATCAGAGCTCACCATGTCAGGATGGAAGAGTATATGGGGAGGAAGAGAGAGGGAGGGAGGGACAGAGAAAGAAGACAAGAAGACTGAGCCTGGGTGGCTCAGTCAGTTAAGAGTCTGCCTTCAACTCAGGTCATGATCCCGAGGTCCTCGGATCAAGCCCCACATCAGGCTCCTTGCTCAGTGGGAAGCCTGCTTCTCCTTCTCCCTCTGCAGCTCTCCTTGCTATGTTCTCTCTCTCGCTCACTCTGTTGCTCAAATAGATAAATAAAATTAAAAAAAAAAAAAGACAAGAAAAGAGAAGAGAAGGGAAGGAAAAGAAGGACAGAGAGAAAAAATCAATAGCCTCTCCTTTCTACTGGAGTGAAAGGACCAGTACCTCTTAGAAGGAGCACACACTTACAAACTTCCTCAAAGACAAAATTTTAGATAAAAATGACATCAGGATGGGGCACCTGGGTGGCTCAGTTGGTTAAGCATCTGAACCTTGGTTTCGGCTCAGGTCATGATCTCAGGGTCTTGTGTTCGAGCCCCACATCTGACTCTGCACTGAGCGGGGAGTCCGCTTGAGGCTCTCTCTGTCCTTCTCCCTCTGCCCCTCCCCTTGCTCGTGTGCATGTGCTCTTCATCTCTCTCTTAATAAATTAAGATCTTTTTTAAAAAAATGACATCAGGATCATAGAAAGGATGAAGTCAGTTAATCTTTTTAGGTCCTCTGTGTAAATTTACTAGGGGAATTCTATGAGAAACTTCACATTTTCAAAATGGAAGGAGCTGTGGAAACCATCCTGTCCAACCCCCCATTGCTTTCCTACTAAGAAAAAGGGCAAGAGCTAGTAAGTGGCAGAGTCCAGACTGGAAAGCTGTCAGCCCAGAGCTCTTACCTTTCTTGCACATCACGTCCCCAGGCTTGGGAAAGACACTATAAAAACTTCATGCTCAGAGAGAAACTTCCAGCATGAGACTGTGAAGAGCTTGACAAACCATTTCTCCAAAAAGCAATTATAATGCTTGGTCAGAACTGTCAAAGACAACCATTTCAGCACCCTGGAAATTGACTGGAGATATGCAACAAACTGAGAAGTGTTTGTTCATGAAAATTACTGAAGTTTGAGTAAGGTCAGCAAGACTCTATACCGTTCTTGCCTGCGGCTCTTCCCAGCCCCCGCAGTTCTGTCGTTTCAGACTTCAATCAGGACAGCTTGTAAAAACCAGTAGAATTTTGTCACGGCCGGTGTGGGCTCACTTAATTTGGAGAGGTATCAGTTTAAATGGTGATCTCAAAACCAGTGCACTGAGAGGGCCATCAGCTCTGCTAGCCTGAAATAGCAAACCATGGACTGGTGTCTACCTAGGAATCTAAAAGGACAGGGCGCCGGGGTGGTTCAGTCGGTTAATGGTCTGCCTTCAGCTCAGGTCCTGATCTCCAGGTCCTGGGATCAAGCCCTGTATCAGGCTCCCTGCTCAGCGGGGAGTCTGCTTCTCTCTCCCTCTGCCCCTCTCACTGCTTGTGCTCTCTGTCTCTCTCTTTCAAATAAATAAATAAAATCTTAAAAAAAAAAAAAAGGAATCTAACAGGCCATTTAGGAAGGAGAAGCATCCATGAGGAGACTGATAAACCCTCTGCATATCATGGGTTGACCAAGGCTGTATGTATACGTCACAGGGACAGGTGCAGCCCAAGCCACTCACACATCCCCGGCCCAGGGAGCCTGCCAGGTGTACAGGGGAGACACCAGGGCTTAATGGAGAATAGAAGCCGGGGCAGACTTGGGGGAATGAAAGCCTGATCTTTGAATGTGGACTCACACATCCCCGGCCCAGGGAGCCTGCCAGGTGTACAGGGGAGACACCAGGGCTTGATGGAAAATAGAAGCTGGGGCAGACTTGGGGGAATGAAAGCCTGACCTTTGAATGTGCTCTCCAGCTTCTTCATAGATCTGTCAGCAGAGAGTGGAGGCCTTCCTGGCTCAGGGTCTTTGAGGACAACCTCTGGGCAATCTTCGGCTGAACACTAATCTAGGCAGACACAGGGGTGACTATAGGAAACTAGGTTACGGAATAAAAAGCAAGAAAAACAAAACAACAGAGACATTTGTGGATGCACATTGCAGAGGAGGCCGACTTCACAGATTTAGTCCAGGCAAGTTGTGAAACACAAACAACACTCAGCAGGGAAACTACAAGACATAGTTGCTAAAACACACCGTAGTGGGGGCGTAGGGGTGCAAGAGCTCCTGGCTCCCGAGGTTCCAAACAGACTGGGTTTGGCCACTCGCTGCTGACAAATTCCAAAGGCAGAGAGACGAGTGGTGGAAAGAAGAAAGGAATTTATTTCAGTGAGATCCCCACGGGGAAGACAGCGGGCCAGTGCCTCAAGGACTGTCTCCGAAGTGCCAAAAATACGTCTGGGTTTTATAAGGAAAACATGGCATTCTGGTGGGTGGGTACGTGCAGGTGGGCAGTGAAGGTCAGGTTGGTCATGGTCTTGGGGTCTGGCATGCAGGGTCTTGCTGCTCAGAGCAGGCCTATGGCTTGAGCCCGTAGTCTCCGTTCCCACCGGGGGATGTCTGCCCGCAGGGGCTCTTGCTCCAGTGAAGAGATAAAGCTGGAAAGAAGAACTTCATCAATTAGGCAGTTAGAGGTCAAAATGGAAGTGGCTGAAGTCCTTTTTCAACACTATGTAAAATATCCAGCTTTCAACAAAGAAATTGTAACACCAGCAAAGCAACAAGAAAGTGTGACCATATTCAGAAAAAAAAAAGCCAATAGAAACGGTCTCTGTGTTTTTGTGTCCCTAAGATGTGAAGTTTATCAGACTAAACCTTTAAAGCGGCTACTATAAACATGTTTAAGGAACTAAAAAAAAAATATTCAAAAATTTAAGGAAAGTGTGGCAACAATAATTCAATAAATGAAAACAATCTTAATAAAAATATAGAAATTATGCAAATGAATCCATCCTGAAACAACAGACACCACAAAGCCGTGGAATGACATATTCCAAAGTGCTGGAAAATTCTGTCAACCAAAAGTTCTATATCCAGCAAAACCATCCTTCATTAATGTGGGTGAAATAAAGACAGTCCCAGATAATGAAAGATTGAAAGGACGCTCTGCTAGCAGACACACCTTTGAAGAAATGCTAAAGGAAGGGGCGCCTGGGTGGCACAGTGGTTCAGCGTCTGCCTTCGGCTCAGGGCGTGATCCCAGCGTTATGGGATCGAGCCCCACATCAGGCTCCTCCGCTATGAGCCTGCTTCTTCCTCTCCCACTCCCCCTGCTTGTGTTCCCTCTCTCGCTGGCTGTCTCTATCTCTGTCAAATAAATAAATAAAATCTTAAAAAAAAAAAAAGAAAGAAATGCTAAAGGAAGTCCTTCGGTCTGAAAGGAAGTGATTGCAGATGATACTCAAATCCACGGTAAGAATGAAGAGCTCCAGAAATGATAAATATGTGAAGAAATTCTTATTTCTTCTCCTAACTTCTTTAAAAGACATAAGTTGTATAAAGCAAAACTTATAACAGTGTATTGTTAAGTACATAACATATGTAGAAATAGACATGATAATAATGGAACAAAGGAGGGGAGAGGAAAAGAAGATATACTGAAGCTTCAGGGGGGCAGAATTTGTCACCCCAAAAATATGCCTCTCTGGCATAAGGATTATTTTAGGCTGATTATTTTTAAGAAACTGTAGATTCAGGAAAAGCTCTTTACCTCCCCCTCAATTGCCTAAATTTACATTGGAAAGCAGGCCTGTACCAGGAGAGAGCTATTATCAAAGATACCTTTTTACCTAAGAAGCTCATCTGTGTGAACGGACAACCTGTTTTCCAAGCACCTCCTCCCGGCTTCTTGTGAATGGTCTTCCTCTCCTTCGTGTTCCCGGACCCCTACACCTTTCCACAACTCAGGATGTCCTATAAGCCTCAATCACCCGGCTGCCCCTTGGGGCTCCTATTTTTATGGGGCTTTCATACCTATGAAATCTGTTTATTTTTCTTTTGTTGCTCTGTCTTACATCAGTTTAATTATTAGACCAACCAAAGAACCTAGAAGGGACGAAGGGAAAGTTTTTCCATCCCTCAAGTTGGCGACCGCAAAGGGACCTTCATTGGCTGGACACTGCTGGTTCTGAGGCTGTTGCTGCTGAGAGATCCTGGGGCCTCTCACCAAAGCCAACAGAAGGTAAGAATTCTCACCACGTCAGTCTCCTGGATCCCTGCCTGCAGGATCTGACCCGAAGGAGAGCTGTGTGAGTCTTTTTCTTCTGTAAATTGAGATTGGCAGGAAGGAATATTTGTTTGAACTATCCCTCGGGTAGAGCAACTCTGGGAAAGATTTGTTATGAATACTCTTATTTTCTACTGATCCCTTTCATCCCAGAGATGGTCATCGGTTTCCTTTGTCTCTGTCTCTTGTGTCCTTTGTATAAGGAGGAAAACCATAGGGTAGAAACGAGGCATAGGTCCCATAGCCTGTTGTTCATGCCAGCCTCACAGACTGATGAGTTCATGGTTCTCAGCAGACTGGCATCTGTATAGACCAACTGTGCTGTGAATGAACTTGCACAGGAGGTAAAGCCTATTGCGCGTGGGGACTCTTGGAAGTGAGAGTGTGAGGTGGCCCAGATCAGCACTCCACAGCTGTTAGAGGTCTGGCCGCCTGACGCTAGGGTCCCGGGTTAAGATAAGTTGGTCACATAATGGGTTAGACTGACACTAGGTCACCCCTAGACCTCAAGAGAATTTCTTTGCAACAACATATACTGTAAAACAACACACAATCCCGGACCTAGCAGCACATCCCTCTCAGGGATTAATTTGGCACTGAGAAACGCAAGGCTTGGCTAAAGCTGTTAACATGCAAGAAGAAGAAGAAGAGGAAGAGGAAGAGGAAGAAGAGGAATGAGGTTTTCCTCTCATCCCATTCTACATCTTGTGAGCTTGGCTTTGTGACCGGGGAGGAGCACATTCTCTCCTGTCTCCACCAGCCAGAGGATGCACGTACTGACGTACTAAAGTGCATCTGGAGGACGGCCGAATAGCCTGCGCATCCCTTAAGCAGCGTTCTCTTTGTCCACTGTGCCAGCTCTCAGGGGAATGTGTCCCAAGAGGTCCTAGCACATCCAGGCCTTTTGTTGTCTCACCCTCCTTGTCCATTAGTCTCATGGGAAATTGGAGACCACATTTTACTCATTTGGCCAGACAGAAATATGGGTTGCATCCCACCTGTGGCTAGATCTTTCTTAGGCTAACTCTGGAGGAACTTTGTAGAACTGGGCAGGGCTGCATCTTTTGTTCTGTCCTTTAGGGATGTCTCTTGTGCTCATGATTACAGCCATCAAAAGGCCTATTGGTTTGAGTTGCTGTAAGGTCCTACTTACCAATGGCCAGATGATGGATCCTTTGAATTGGCTATATTTAAAAGAAAAACAATTTTTCTAGAGAGAGCTCTCATCCTAAACAATTGTCTTACTGGTACCCATGAAAAGACCAAGCTAAAACTGGGTAAAAAAAAATAATGGCTAGCCCTAGGGACTCTCTTAATAAGATGAAAGAATAGAAATTAGACTTAAAATGAAAATTAAAATCCACGTCTAACATGAATTACCCTTCTCCTCATCCCCAACCCCATGCCCCTGACCCTTCAGAAGATCTTTTGAATCTCTGGACCCTTGATCTAAACCCTCTCTCTCAAAATCCAGCCCATGATCTCAACAAATTCCCTGAGACTCCCCAGTTCCTCTAACTTTCCCAGGAAATCCTTTCAACACCCAAATGCTTGGTTTGACTTCCCTGTCTTTGCAAGATTTACATAGAGCATTCTGGGCTGATCTCCAGGCCTGGGCTACACAGGTTATCCACATAATACTAAAACCAGGAAATTAATTTAGCAGAAGCCCCTGAGATGGGCGTAGAGCTCACTGTTCTCCTACTTTCTAGGACTCTGTAATCTGGCTCTGCAAACATCAGGCCTTCCTATGCAATGTCCTTTGCAGATGTATCCTGGACAACCTCCTCTCCCCTTGCAAAGAACTCATGTCCCTTGGACAGTAGCAGATACTCTAAATTATAAAGCCCCTTTACCTCCACTTTCAGAAGATCCTACCAAGTTTAGACAAGAGTTGAAAAGATTAGTAGCCATTCATAACCCCACTCGCAAAGACCTCAATTGGCTGTTAAGGGGTGTTCTTCCCACCCATGATTATACTATAGTTATCAGACAAGCCAGACAGTCCCCTGGGGAATGCACCCCCCACACACACACATACACGTTCCCCCCCCCCCAACAGGTACCTAGAATTTTTCCCAGGCCCTTGTACAAATGATCAGGAAATGGATCAGCTGGAGGCCAATTCTCAGGGACTGATAAGACCGATATTGAAGTCTTCCCCCCACTAAGGTGAATTAGTCCAAGACTGAACTGTGCACTCAGGAAGAATGAGAGTGTTCGAAGGCTTTTGTTGAACCATTTATACAGATTTTTAAAAAGGTATTCTGCATGAAACCCTGAAGCTTTAGAACACAGAAATCTTCTGATTTCAATCTTAGTCGGAAATCTACCTGACATAAAGAAGCAAGTTTGGTTGGCTGGGTGGGTCTTTGTCTTGATATTCAAGCTGCAACTTAATTCTTTGAGGAGTTAGAAACAACTCACTGTCTTGCAAATCTCTACAAAACCAGAACTATAGCTCTAGAAGCAATTCAAAGCTCACTTATCCTTACCGATTCCAAAACCTCTCCTATTCATCTCAAAATGCTTGCAAGTATTGTAAAAGAGCAGGTCTTTGGAAACAGAATCGTCCTGTACTTAAGAGAAGGAAGGAGTATTTTAAATAGTAATGACTCTCAACCTCTGATAATAGGCAAATATACCCCAAAACGCCTTAAAGAAAACTTGCCTTTGTGATGTAAATTTTCCACCTCCATCTTCTCTAGGACAAGAGCCATTCTTTGAAGTGAAAGTGTTAAGGGAATGTTTCTCATCAGAAGGAGAGGGGAAAAGGACTGATTCGGAAATTGGACTAATGAAAAATCTTAAATGTCCTCTCCACAACTAAGAGTAAAATATTTTAGCCATTTGAGCAGGCAAATTTAACTTATGCCAACTGCCAAAACAAATTTTGGGTTCAACTGTTGTTTTATAAGCTGGTTAGTTTTGGATTATTGTACCTGACTCATGGCTAAAAATTTAAAACAACAGCTGTAAACCTTCTATTGGTGTCAGTCTGTATGTTTCCGTGTGTCTGTATATGCGTATTGCAGAAGTGTGATATTTTTCTGTCTCTGGATGCTACTGCCAAGTTAATTTATCAAAAAGCTCTGTTTAATTGGCTCAAAATTAAGTGCTTATAAATTGAATATTCCTAAAGTTCTCAGAAATATGACAGAAACGGAACCAAATGCTTTTCAGTTTAACATGATCTGGAAAAATATTTACCATGAAAGCTAGTTGGAGTTCATTGGTTTAATTAAAACATACATGCCTTTAGAGTTGTCAGCATTGGCTACAACACAAGTAACTAGTGTTGGATTTACTAGTTTGGATTTACTAGTCAAATGCATATCATCTCTTATAAAATTTGTCAGCAAGAGAAATAATTTGGGATGAAGGCTGACTTTGTCTAATGTCTCATGGGGTGTTGGGAGCAGTGATTACTTACATAGACGCAAACGGGGTAAGAGTTTGTAGGTGAACTTTTTAGCAATAGTTTCATTTTATGGTATGTGATGAGGGGGCAGAAGGCTGGCTGAAGACAAAGCATAAGCTGACACCCTGCAACCTCCCTCCAACCCCACTCCTGGCTGGGAGGTGTGTGACACTCTTCCAGGAAGCCCTCAACCATCTTAATGTTAATGCCTTGCTAGAGGGAAAAACCTTAACTTGACAATGGCAAGGCCTCAGGTATCCCGTGAGTCTTCTTTAACATATGAAAATCCCTTTGAAACCTCCCTTTTTCCTTACCTTCCCCAACCCCACAGTAGAAGATCAGCCACCCCTCACAACCCGGGGCAGCAGCTCTTTCTGCCCACCAGTCCTGTCCCCGTGCTTTCATAAATCACTGTTTTGCACCAAAGACGTCTCAAGAATTCTTTCTTGATCGTCGGCTCTGGACTCCACCCCACTGAACCTCACCTATATTCCAAAACTACATCAGTATGTGTACTTGAAAATAGCTTCCAAAATCTTTTTGGTAACTTGAAACTTTAGAGTTAGGCAAAGTTAAGTTAAATAATAAAAAAGTATTGAATAGCTAGAGCATTTCCAAATAAGATAAAATAGTAAAACATTAATTACTGAACATAGGTTATAACCTATGTCCTTTTGGCTTCCTATTGCAGAGAAACTCAAGATATTCAGGACTATTTGTAAACACGTCTTGTGCCACATTGAAAGACTGTTATTAAAAAGGGCACATGCTTCTAAAAATTAGGAAATGAATTTTACAAATCTGCCAACATAGAGAATACTGGTATAACAGTCAACAATTGCTTACTTCTTGGTTTTCACTAGAAACTAAGGTTTTCCAGGGTTAAAAATTCTATTTCATATACATACTGAAACTACCAGAAATGATAAAGGAAAAAATTCCATATGCAAGGAAAGGCAAATGTGGTTTTTTGGTTAGAGAAAATACGAGAAATGGAGATAAGGGGAAAAGAAAGTAATTTTGTCAGAAAGTGAAATATCAGAAGGGAAAGGAGAGAATCAAGGACAAATTAGATAGAAAGTTAGGAAGAAAGGGAGAGAGAGAACCTGACCTTGTGTGGTCAGGTTGGCTGGGATTGAATACATTTATTAAAATGATTATAAAATTTAGCTTTAAAATTAGTAGTGTACTTAACATAAAACTGAAACTTGATTTTCTCTCAACTGCTAAAAAGACAAAGTTTTCCTGGATTATTGGTCTGCTCCCAGTAAGAGATTATGAACAGTTTCTCTTTACCTTTTAAGTCATTTGCCTAGGAAGAAAAGATTTTGCTTTTTATCAAAATAATTTCTTGTGCTTCATGTTGTCTTAATCAGGTCCCCAAGAAAACAGAAACTTCTCAATATCAGAAGAACTAAGTTTTGCTCACAACTATGTAACCTTCTCCGTTTGCCTTTGAAATCTTTTATCGTCACTTCGATTAAATAGATAACAAACTATTGTTTCCTAATGATCTGTGATCCGTACTAGTCAAGTGTCCAAACCTTTTGATATTTGTTACAAACTTCCCTAAATCAAAATGTAAATGAAGTCTCTTGGACCTTGAATCAGCTGTGGAATTTTCCAGAGGGTCCCTAGAACATCTCAAAAGGTTTTTCTCTCTCCTTATAAAAAGGCTGATATTACACTAATTAGGCTCATTTAATATGTTAAATTACATGAGAAGCATTGTCAAATAAAAAGTAATAGGAAAGCCTTTTTTATGTTGTGTTTGTATTGGTATAAAAGCATTCCAGAATTGAATGAAATTCCTAAAATTCTAATATGTCCCGGTATAATATTACCACTTGAAATTCCAGCTATCATCTTAAAATTTGTGTGTCACGGAAATAACCAAATTTCTTTGCTAATAGTATTGTAGTGAACTCTCACCGTGGCCATTTGTGTCTTTTGTCATTTACACTCATTGTTTTACTCTGATGCTTTTGCAAAAGCATTCCCACAGGAATGCTTCCACTTCAAGTGAATTCATGGAAAAGACTCTGGCAAGCAGAGGTTTCTGATCATAAAACCCAAAGGGTAAGAATTTTCCAGAACTAGTGGAAACACTGGATTCAAGCAAAACAAGAATGAATAACTTGGGACTGAATACATTGATGACGATGATTGTAATTTTTATTACTTTTTGTTTGATACTGCTTTGTTTTTCCAGATTTAAGGAAAATTTTTTCTTAAGCTACCTAGGTCTTAGAACAATAACTTGGTAAACTGTACCTTTGCAAACAAAGATAAAGCAATTACATTTTCTCCCTGCCTGATCCCTCCAGAATTTGGAAACTCATACTGAATGAGTATTCTTATTTTCATGGCAGTATAGTTTACATGCCAAAGTTCAGTGAGAATTTGCTCTCCTTGTAACAGGACAAAATTGGAAACATCTGTTATATTACCAAGGCTTTGACTGGAATGTCATGTTTGAGAGAGATGTGCATAGAATCAGATATGCCAGACAGCATTAAGGAACTAAGGCTGCCTTTATGAGCCAATGAAGCCGCTTGGAAAAGCAGCCTCTTACCTTGCCTACAGACTTCCTGACAATCTAAATAGGTTTAAGGAAAGTCACTTCCTGGCAGTTGCAGGATATCTTTGGGCCCTCACAGAGAGGAATCTACCCAGATCTATAGGTATTGCAGGCAAAGTCTGAGGGGAGCCTTTGGCTTGGCTTCCTAGCCTGGCGAGGCCTTTAAAAGCTCAATCTGAGGGGCAAGTGGGTGGCTCAGTCGGTTAAGCGTCAGACTCTTGATTTCAGTTCAGGTCATGATCAATCTCAGGGTCCTGAGATCTAGCTCCAAGTCAGGCCTCCTCCTGCTGCGGGTGGAGCCTGTCTAAGATTCTCTCTCTCCCTCTGCCTCTGCCCCTCCCCCACCTCACGTGGGAGCTTGGGTTCTTCCTCTCTCTGTCAAAATAAATGAAATCAATAACAGTGCAATCTGAGATTCCTTATGAAAAGTTCCAGCAAAGCAGGTTTAAAAGAGCCTATGTGGTCAACCCCTCTTCTTGCTGGACTTACGTAAATAACCAGGCCAAGTTATTTGAACTAGACCTATGTTGCCAACAAATTAGTCTTAATTTGGCTATCTTTGGTAACAAAGATTTTAGAGAGAAAAAATTATGTTTCAGTAGCACACCTTTTGTGGATATTCGATTCCATTACTGTCCATTGCCTTTGAGGTTTTGTTATTTACATGTAAACAGGACTAGATCCTGAATTCTTCTAGTCCCCTCAAATATTTGGCTACAAGTCTTTAAACTAATGTTTCCAATTTTTTCCCGTCCTTTGACTTAGAATCGTTGAGAACTAAAACTGCCTTTTTTTTTTTTTTTGGAAGCCTTGCAAACTGAAGCTAGATGATTTGATAGAAACATCAGAAAAATCGCCACAATTGCTCATGTCTAGACTGATGAGGGAACAGAAGGCAAGCTGAGGACAAAGCAGAAGCTGACACCCTGCAACGTCCCCCCCCATGGGATGGATGCAACATTCCTCAGGCACTCCTGGCTGCCCTAAAGGACAAAGAAACAGTCCTTACTACCTACAGCCCATTGACAAGTCCTTGAAACAGGCAGGGTGACATTCCTCTAGGAACTCAACTGCCTTGATATTAATACTTTGCTAAGGGCAAAAGGCAGTCCTGGCCTGATCCCCTCTCCTCCACCAAGATCCTGTAAGTCTACTTTAACATATAAAAATTGCTTTGGAAACTTCCTTTATCTCTAACCCCCCAAGATACATGTTGGCAATCTCCCCCAAGCATATGGCCCACCGATATACATCTGAAGGGTCTCATGACTAAGGTTTTATTAGACAGTAATAAATGGCCCTTTCCCAACAGTAGCTAGCCCCCTCAAGGTCCTGGAGACCTTGCTTCCAAAATTCCTTAGAGACTTACGCTATCCCTAGCCCCCTCCCCACTTGAGGGTATAAAATAGGCCATTCCTCACAACCCCGGGGCAGCAGCTCTTTCTGCCCACAGGTCCTGTCCCCGTGCTTTAATAAACCACCATTTTGAACCAAAGACGTCTCAAGAATTCTTTCTTGGTCGTCAGCTCCAGACCCCACCCCACTGAACCTCAAGTATATTCCCCAACCTCATCATAATGGCGCCCAACGTGGGGCTCTGAGCTTTGGTGCAAAATTGGTGAGTACTTTCCCTTCTCTTCCTTCACTCTCCTTTCTGGGGCTCTTCAAGGAGTATGGTCTTATTGGAACACTTTCATGCCAACTGCTCAGGCTGCAATCCTCTAGCCCATGGCTACTCTATGGGGAGGAAAAAGCCTGCCTTTTGGCTGGAAGTTAGTACCCTGGCTGGGATGGTAATAAGACCCAGAAACTTGATGCCCCCTCTTTACTGCTGTCCTTATACAAAGTCGTCTGTCTTGGGCATGGGACAGCCACCTAAATGACTAGCCCTGCTGCCAATCTTTTTTTTTTTTTTTTTAAGATTTTATTTATTTATTCGACAGAGACAGAGACAGCCAGCGAGAGAGGGAACACAAGCAGGGGGAGTGGGAGAGGAAGAAGCAGGCTCATAGTGGAGGAGCCTGATGTGGGGCTCGATCCCATAACGCCGGGATCACACCCTGAGCCAAAAGCAGACGCTTAACCGCTGTGCCACCCAGGCACCCCACGGCTGCCAATCTTAAGACTCCCCTGTGAGGTTTCCTCCCGATGGATCTAATGTGATCCCCTCCTCATTGCTGGTCTAGCTGCTTCTGGCCGTGGGACCTGCACTCGGAGCCAGCCGAAACCAGTACCCGATGGAATTACAACCCAACCGGGGAACGTTTCCCAGGGAAGTTGGCTGTAAGGACCACCTGTGTTGGAATGTCGCTTAGAACATGATGGATTTCTGTCTTTACTGTTTTCCGTCAATGTTCTCTACTAATTACTTAGGCTACAAAATTTGGTAATTTCCCCTTGTTAAATTTTTCTAGTTTTCTCCATGGGTTAAAAACAGCTGGTTCTTCAAGGCAAGGCAAAATAAGGTGTGACCTTCATGGCATGCAGTTCAAGGCATGGTATTTCAGTCCATTCACCAGGCACCCATCGGCAGCCTAGGATGCGATGGGGTAGGGGAGGGACTCCGGCATCCTTCCTACAGGCCTTTCATGGCAGGAATGCCTTCACGGGAAAGCAGGATTGTGATCAATAACGATTTTTGGTGAGGGACACCTCCAGTCGCTTTTGACACACGGGAACCTCTGACATATCCTGCGTGGGACGCCACCCGGGAGTCAGGGGGGATTTGGTAATGGGCCTTCTTTACTCTTCTGTGCATGGCCTCAATAGGCTGCTTCTTCGGTTCCCAAGGACTCTCCCTTGGAGTGCCTTCTAACCCATTGGAAACAATTCGGATTGCAAAATTTAGGAAAGCACTGAGCTCCTGTAACACTGCTCAGCCTCAGTGGGATCTATCGGTTAGATGTCTTCTGTAAGGAACCAAGCAGATAGACCTAGGGTACCTTCATTGCTTGTACCTAGGCCTTCACTGCTCTACACCAGGACCCCTACATAAGGGCCTCTTGCAGAATGTGTTTGCCCAAACGGGTCAGCTAGTAAACTCTCCTGACATACTGGATGATAATTATCTAAATAATAGACCTCCTCCGAGTTAACCCAGGTTGCTGGAGGAAACACAGGCCATCCCTAGCAAAGGGGATTCGACTCTCTTCTCTCACTGTTTCTTCTAACAGATGTGGGGGCGTCTCCCTCACTCATTTACCGGGTTAATGGCTATAACTGGAGCCATCTGTGGTTAGTCTACCTAGGGACGGGGACTTGAAGGAATATTCCCAAGCAGCTGCTGAAACTCCCTTTGTTTCGGGGAAATTCCCTGTCTTCTCTGGCCCGACATGGACTGCCTATTCCCCCTCATTGGCGGGAAAACATGGCCTCTGCTCCTGTTGGAGCTGATGAGCTCGAAAACCGGGAACCCTTTCTCTGCCTTCTGGCAGCACTCTGCCCCTAGTGTCTCCTCCTTTCTGCACCATCTGGGGTGCGGCCTGCACAACTGGCTTCTGTACCATCCTCGGTGCCTCTGGCACCATGGCTGCTCCTCCTCCCCTCACCATCAAGGAGTGAAGAAGAGCACCCCCGGACCTAACATTACCCACTCCAAATTTCCCCACCAGTGTCTCAGGTAAAAACTGAAAATGAGATGGGCCCAGGTGGAACATAATTCAGTATTTAAACTAAGTGAAGTTTGTTGGTTTAATTAAGATAGAACTGTCTTTAAAGTTATCAGCACTAAATGTAAAACTTTCATTCTATCGAGGTTTACTGAAGGTCAAACAAACTTGTGTTACCTCTGTTTTGAGTTGTTCGTAAAAATATGACTAAAATGATGGTTAATTGTCTGTCTCAACGTTTTCATGGGTAGTTGTTAAAATAGCTTTCAAAGTCTTCAGTAACATGAATCTTTATTGCTTGGATGGTAAATGGGATTGAATTCATTGGACATTTAGGTCTTTTTAAAATAGGATACAGTGCTGAAGCATTGATTACTGCATGCAAGTTTGTGCTTTTGATTTCTTATTGCAAAAAAACTAGGGATATTTAAATCTGTTGGTAAACATGTTTTGTGCTTAATTGATTCATAAATTTGTTATCTAAAGAATTCTGGTGTAACAGTTCACAGTTGGTTACTATGTAGTTTTCACTGGTGACTACGATTTCTAAAAAGATATATGCGAAACTCTACTAAACGTAATGAAGGCTGATGGAAATAAGGGAAGCAACTCTGTCTGCAGAAAAGTAGGAGATACTTAAGAAGGATAAGGAATGGGAATACATTTTTGCTGAAGGTAAAAGAAGGTAATTTGTCCTAAATAAGATGGTTGTTTGGAAAGATGGCATGGGATAAAATCTGAATGCAAAAGAAAGTTGTAGAAGGAATTTTAGGTGTGGTCAGAACCGACTAAGAGTAAAATGAATGGATTTTTAAGATACAGTGGTATAAGATCTACGTCTGCTTTCTCTCTGTTTAGAAAGACAAAGGTTTCTTGAATTGTTCATCTGCTCTGGATAAGAAAATGTAAACAGTTTTCTCTTAGCCCAGAAAACAAAGTTTCTATGTTTTGTCATTAACAGGTCTTCAATTACTTAGTTAAAACATCTCCGTATTAAAGGACCTAAGTTTTGCTGACAACTATAGAACCCTACATATTTGCCTTCAAATCTCGTATTGTCACCTTGGTTAAATAAAAATAGAGTTTTGTAGTGATCTGCAATCCTATTCAGGCTTGTGCTATAATTTTAAGGTTTTAACAAACTTTACCAAGATTTAAATTGTAAATGAAGTCTCTTTAACTCTTAGGCCTTTTTCTTTGGTGTGCTGAGTTACTCTGGAAGCACTGTTAAACAAATGATAAGTCTTAGGTTACATTTGGGTAAATGCTGTAACTATTCTAGAGATAATATGCAATTCCTAAAGTTTTAATGTTTTAATATAAGGTTGTCATCACTCTTTTCCGGCTATCGAAGTGTTGTGTGTCACAGAAGTAACCTGACTTCCTTGCCAGCTATTCTGTAAACTCATCAGTTACTAACCATGTCCATTCTGTGTTTTTGTCATTTGTAATTGTTCTTATTCTCTTCCAAAATGAGTTTCATCTTCAAAGAGATTCATATAAAGGACTATTTAGGACAGGTACAGGTATTCGACATCTTTATGGAATCCTAAAACTGAAATGGGTAAAAATTTCCAGAACTAACTAAAGCTGCATTCAAGCTAAACAAGAATTAGTAACATAGGACTAAATTAACTAAAAGATTATAGTGTTGTGACTCTTGTTTAAAACATTACTGGTTCTCTAATGTTTACTCTTCCAGATTGAGGAAACTTTCTCTTAAGACATCAGTGATATACAGAAATAATAATAAAGCAAATTAAAGCATTTAACTTTTCTCCCTACCTGAACCCTCTGAAATTAAAAAGGTCTCAGTAAGTATTCTTTCTTCCATGGCAATCATAATCATTTGCATAAGTTCAATAAGTATTGTTCTCCTTGTAACAGGACATCATTGGAAACATTGGTTATTTTACCATAGGCTTTGACTGGAATGTCATATTTGAGAGACATGCATAGACTCAGGTATGACCAAACAGCTTTCATGAACTAAGGTTGACTTTATGAAACCTGGAGCCATAAAGCCCCTGGAAATGGCCTCATACCTTGCTTACAGAGTTCCCAGCAGCCTCACCAGGTGAGTAAAGAATGTCACTTCCTGGCAGGTGTAGGAACCTCAGGATGCTTTGGGGACCTCGTGGAGAGGAATCTGCCCAAATCTACAGGTATTGCAGGCATGTCTAATGGCAAGTACTTGGCTTGGCTTCTGGCCTGGAGAGGCTACTAAAAGTTCAACCTGGAGATTCCTTGTAAAAGTTCCAGCAAAGCAGATTCTAAAAGATCTATACGGTCAATCACTACTCTTGCTGAATTTATGTAAATAATTAGGCCAAGTTTGTTAAAACTGGACTTGTTTTGCAAACAAATTAGTCCTGACTTGGCTATCTCTGGAAATGAGGGTTATTTTAGAGAGAAAAATTATGTTTAAATAACCCACCTTTGTGGATGTTAAATTCTAGATCTGATTGTCCCTAAATGTTTGCTTAAGCTAGACAACTTAAGGTAAACTTAAGCGAAATAGCTTTTTTCTATTCCTATACAATAGCTCATGTATAGATAGTCTTCATGCTTC
Organism: Ursus maritimus; assembly: GCF_017311325.1. Taxonomy (NCBI): domain Eukaryota; kingdom Metazoa; phylum Chordata; class Mammalia; order Carnivora; family Ursidae; genus Ursus; species Ursus maritimus. The sequence goes on from NW_024425119.1 coordinate 4,810,041, forward strand.
TTATTCTATGGGGCTAATAACAGAACCCCATGGGCATATATTTAATTATTTGAACAGATAGAAATGGGATAGATTCCCCAATTGTATAACTCGGCTATCACCTTGACCAATGTGGCTGGGATGATGACATCATTCCCTAAAAGCCAGAGCATACCCCACTCCATAAGGTTAACTATGGGCTTGTGGAGATAATGGATGACTCCACTTTCCTTGTGACTGTACTGGATGATGACTTGGGGATGCCTTTATCTCTTGACAAGTCTCCCCTCCCACTCGCCAGTGATTCCTTGTTAAGATATTAAGGCTAGACCTCAAACAAAGAAGGCTCCTTAATGCTTTCATCCTGCATAGATAATTCATCCTAGAAGCCACCTCTCTGAATGTACAATCATAAGGAGAGGCTTTCGCTGAGCAGACAACAGCTCTCCTGGTAAAAGGGAGCCTCAAAGCTCACTATTGGACAGTCCAAAGACACTATGTGAAGTAATGACTTCACATCAGATCCAAGAACAAAAGCCACCAATGGGTGATGGGAAGCTGACTTATTAAATACCAGCCTATGCTTATAGATATGCCTAAAATAATGCTTAAAACCTGTCAAACTTTAAACCCAGCTACCCTTAAGCCTGGACCTGACCATTGTACTTCTATAGAATATAACTGTTCAGAGGTTATTGATCTTGTTTATTCTAGTCAGCTAGATTTAAGATGTCCCTATTGAAAATACAGAGGACAATTGGTTCACCAATGGTAACAGTTTCATGGAAAAGAGGGGTAAGAAAAACGGGGTATGTTATAGTCAAGTCTAACTCAAGACTGTTAAGGGCAAAGCCCTGTCAGCAAACATGTCTGCTCCCAAAACAGAATTAATAGCTCCCATCTGTGCTTTGCAATCGGCAAAAGCCTTAAAAATATTTATACTGACTTCAAATATATTTTCCTGGTCGTCCATGCTCACGGTGTAATTTGGAAGAAAGGGAGATTATTATCAAGCCATAACTCCCCAATCAAATAGGGGCCTGAAATCATTGTATGTATGGCCCTCCAAAACCAAGTAGCCCTTGAAATCCTGACTGCAGTTCCAAGGAGGCCCAGTATTATATGACTGGCTCCTGGCTGGGACCCAATGGCTCTGCAACTTAACCTGTGTCCATAGCTTCCTCCTTGCTGGATAAGCCACTGTACTCTGGGTTTTGCCTGGATGCATGGATGCATTATTAAAACCATTACCAACCCAGCCAACCTTCCAAATTTAAAGCCATGGTGGACATGTTTTGTGTTACACTGGTATGACCACCTAGCATCTATCTTTGTTACCTCTTTGAGACTGGAGAATATTGTTTGGCACATGGAAACTTGAATAGTGGTCAAAGCCCTAAGTGATACTCTATAGAATAGAGTGATGTTAGATGTTTTTAACTGCTATACAAGGTGAAATATGTGGTAGCATAAAAACAATGCTGTGTATACAGTCCAGATTACCACAAAATACTTCTGGGTTTCTAACTGACATAAATACTTAAATTGGCACTTTAAATGATCTCTTTCCTTTAGTGATTGCTTTAAACTCCTGGACTGGAGGAAAATTATCAAAGGTCAACTATCAAAGATCTTTTTTTCAGATCTCTTCTTATAATATTAACCTTGTTTTGCCATATCTGATGTTTCCCTGCCTAGTGCCAAGACTCCTTCACCACCGTAACTTCCGGCTAACAGATAATACCTTCTCCTCAAGGAGGCTCATCCATATTGTCCACATTGGATTCAGCTGCCCCACCTTTCTCAACTCCCCTATACATGCCCGACTGACCAGTGTTGACCCATAGGTAGGGACATCTCTACGCCCCTACCCTAAAGGACAAAGAAACAGTCCTTACTACCTACAGCCCATTGACAAGTCCTTGAAATAGGCATGGTGACATTCCTCTAGGAACTCAGCTGCCTGGATGTTAATACTTTGCTAAGGGCAAAAGGCGGTCCTGGCCTGATCCCCTCCCCTCCACCAAGATCCAGTAAGTCTACTTTAACATATAAAAATTGCTTTGGAAACTTCCTTTATCTCCAACCCCCCAAGATACATGTTGGCAATCATCCCCCAAGCATATGGCCCACCGATATACATCTGGAGGGTCTCATGACTAAGGTTTTATTAGACGGTAATAAATGGCCCTTTCCCAACAGTAGCTAGCCAAAATTCCTTAGAGGCTTACGCTATCTCTAACCCCCTCCCAACTTGAGGGTATATAATGGGCCATTCCTCACAACCCCGGGGCAGCAGCTCTTTCTGCCCGCAGGTCCTGTCCCCGTGCTTTAATAAACCACCATTTTGCACCAAAGACGTCTCAAGAATTCTTTCTCGGTCATTGGCTCCGGACCTCACCCCACTGAACCTCAAGTATATTCCCCAACCTCATCATAGACAATCTTGTTCATGCCTGTTGCTGAGTGGGCCACACAGAAAGTTTACCAGCACACCTGCTCACATCATCAGAGACATTCAACCTGCAAACCAGGAAAATCAGGCAGATTGCCTCTGCCTGTCCTCGTTCCATCTGAAGATGCCTCTAAGCCTGACACTTAGAAATATTCTTAACTGGCAGCTTTCAGGACTCAGGCACTAGGTTTACCATTTGCTCCAACCATTAACCTTTGTTTTTCTTTTGTTCGCCTGATTCCTTGTGATGAGGTTGTGGGATATAGGTGAGGTTCAGTGGGGTGGAGTCCGGAGCCAACGACCAAGAAAGAATTCTTGGGCATCTTTGGTGCAAAATTGGTGGTTTATTAAAGCACGGGGACAGGACCCGTGGGCAGAAAGAGCTGCTGCCCCGGGTTGTGAGGGGTGGCTGATTATATACCATGCGGCTGGGGGAGATGAGGAAGAAAGGGAGGTTGAGAAAGTACTCTCATATGTTAAAGAAGACTTGCAGGACACTGGAGGCCTTGCTATTGTCAAGTTAAGGTTGTTGACCCCTCTAGAAGGTGTTAATAGTAAGATAGTTGGGAGAGCCCAGGAGAATGTTACTGTCCTCCTATCATGTGTCCTTGTCAATGGGCTTCAGGTTTAAAAGAAATTCCATTTTATTTACATTTCCTGCTGCCTCAGTTTCCCTCAATTTTATGGAGGGGGTGGTAATGTTAGGGCTCCAGGAAACTGAATTATGGGTCTCTGGAAGTTAGGCTATTGATAAGAAAGCTTCTTCCTTGTAAATGACTAGGACATGTGTAAACTGAGGGAGAATTATGGGTCTTGCAGGACTGTGATCTCTGTCAGTTAACCATTTGTTTTTCTTTTCCTTAGCTTTTGGGCAGCCAGGGGTGCCTGAGGAATGTCACGTATATCCCATGGGGGGTATGTGTGCAGGGCGTCAGTTTCTCCTTTGTCCTCAGCTTGCCTTCTGTTCCCTTATCACTTGCACAGCAGTGGCCCAACTTTGGGAGCCCACCTGCAAGACTGCTTCCAGAAGTGAGACAACTCTAACTGAACTGATCTAGTCTCAAGATGGAGACTAAGGAAATTTGGAACAACCTGTCACCTTAACTTCTGGACTGTGAAACTTCTTATTTGAAGTACTGCCGGGGAACAGAATTTGTCACCCCCAAAATATGCCTCTTTGTCATAGGATTATTTTCGGTTGATTACTTTCAAGAAACTGCAGATTAAGGAAAAGCTCTTTACCTCCCCCTAAACTGACATTGGAAAGGGGACCTTTGCCCCTTCTTTGCTAGGAAAAGAGCTATTGCTAGAGATACCTTTTTTTTTTTTTTACCTAAGAAACTTACCTGCATAACAGGGCAACGCAAATTTGCTTTTCAAACATTTCCTCTCACCTTCCTATGAATGGCCATCCTTCTCTTTCTATCCCCAGATTCCTATACCTTTCCTTGCTTCAGGATGGTCTGTAAGCCTTAAAAAAAAAAAAAAGATTTTATTTATTTATTTGAGAGAGAGAGAGAGATGGGGGAGGGGCAGAGAGAGAATCCCAGGCAGACTCTGCACTGAGCAGGGAGTCCAATGCAGGGCTCCATCTCATGACCCTGAGATCATGACCTGAGCCAAAACCAAGAGTCAGACACTTAACCAACTGAGCCAGCCAGTTTCTATAAGCCTTAATCACCTGGCTGCCCTTTGGGTCTCATATTTTTACGGGGCTCATATACATAAGAAATTTGTTTTTCTGCTATTAATCCGTCTTATATCAGCTCAATTATTGGATCAGCCAAGAACCTAGAAGAGAAAAATAAAAAAATTTTCTGCTCCCACAGAACAGTTGCTGGAATTATTATTATTGGCTTATTATTATTATTATTAATTGTTAGAATTAGATTGTCACAAGTCAAAATGTATATTGTAATACCTAGGTCAAGCACTAAGAAAATAATAAAACATAGCAAAAAGAAAACAACCAAAAGAATTAAAATGACACAAAAAAAAATATTTATTCAACACAAAACAAGGAAGTAAGGGAGGAGGATAAGAATAAAAAAAATGAGAAAAATAAAAAGCAAATAGCAAAATAGCAGATGTAAATCCAACCCTCTCAGTAATTCACTAAATATAAAGATTTTATTTCTTTATTTATTTGAGAGACAGAGAGAGAGCACGAGCAAGGAGGAGAGGGAGAAACAGGCTCCCTCCTGAGCCTGATGCAAGATTCGATCCCAGGACCCTGGGATCATGACCTGAACTAAAGGCAGATGTTTAACCGACTGAGCCACCCAGGTGCCCTTATAATTCACTAAATATAAATGGTCTACTATGATATTGTGATTTATGATAAGAAATATATATTTGGTCTTTGTTCATGATTTTCAGCTCACAGGTCCCAAAATTCTTGGAATTTCCTAAGTGATTAGGGCGATGGTGATATCTTTTATGTGGTCTTTTGTCCTCCATTCCTGAAATCGCTTCAGAGCCACAAAGGTGAGTTGGATGTCTTGTTATTCATAACAAGCCCCTTTCCACCACCACTGAGTTTCTGTTAATGAGTTGAGTTTTGGAAATCTTCTAAAGATAGGGGAGCTGGTTGCCAGGGGAACCAACCATGGTTAGAGGGTTGGAACTTTCAGTCCCACCCCTGATTTCCAGGGAGAGGAAAGGGGCTGAAGGTTAACTCAATCACCAATGGTCCATGATTTGATCAATCATGCCCATGTAATGAAGCCCCCATTAAAAATTCAAAAAGATGTGGTTTGGAGACCTTCCAGGTTGGTGAACCAGAATGCTTCCACATGTCACCATGTCAGGCTCCAAACTCCATGAGGACAGAAGCTCCTTTGTGTGGGTCTTCACTCTGTGTATCTCTTTATCTGGCTATTGATTCATCTCCTTTAATATTCTTTGTAATGAACCGGTAATCTAGTGAGTAAACTGGTTTCCTGAGTTCTGTCAGCCACTTTAGCAAATTAATCAAACCCAAGAAGGGGGTCAGGGGAACCTTTGATTTATACCCTGCAAGTCAGAAGCACAGATAACAACCTAAAGCTTGCAGTTGGGATCTGAAGCAGGGGGCAGTCTTGTGGGACTGAGCCCTTGATCTGTGGAATCTGACGCTGCCTCCAGATAGCTAGTGTCAGAATTGAGTCGAGTTGTAGGACACACAGCTGCTGTATGAGAATTGCTTGGTGATGTGGGAAAAACCCCTAGATATTGGGAGTGAGGGTAGAATTGTGACTAAACACTCCACTCAAAAGGCACAGATTGTCAGACTGAATAAAAAAGAGCAAGACCGGGCGCCTGGGTGGCTCAGTCGTTAAGCGTCCGCCTTCGTTTAGCTCAGGTCATGATCCCAGGGTCCTGGGTTCGAGCCCCACATTGGGCTCCCTGCTCAGCAGGAAGCCTGCTTCTCTCTCTCCCTCTCCCCGCCCCCGCTTGTGTTCCCTCTCTTGCTGTCTCTCTCTCTATCAAATAAATAAATAAAATCTTGAAAAAAAAAAAAGAGCAAGACCAAACTCTATGCCATCTCCAAGAAAAGTAGCTTAGATTCAAAGAACAAGGATATTAAAAGTAAAAGAATGGCGGAGCTCCAGTTTTAGCTATGACATGAAAAAAGCTTGAATTCATCACATCCCTTCTTTCAACAGGATAAAAGCTGAACAAACCAAAAATAAATGACTTTTCTAAGACCCATCAGAAAATCGATGTCATGGGGCAAAGTGGCAGCCTGACGTCTGGAGAGACAGGTGAATACGGAGAATCACAGCCTCCATCTGCTCACCTAAGGGAGAGGCCACTACAGCCATGGAATGGTAGGAATACTTAAAGGGTAATTTCAATGAACTGCTGGAGGCGGAGTGTGGATTTGCCTGCCTGGGAGCGGTAAGCTCCTGCAGGTGCGGTCTCAGGAAGGCCCCCAGGCTTACATTGGCTTTACGTTCAGGAATACCACCACATCCTCAAGGTGAGGATTCGATAAAAACCCCCTCATGTTTCAAGCAGAACTGAGGGGAAAGTAACCATTTTTATACATCCCTAGAGTGCTCTTCATAACCAAGATCTGCTCTGCAAAGGAGCAACTTGACCCTTGGGGGAAGCCAACTCCAGCTCCCTATGGACTTCCTGTTTCACCAAAAGGAAGCCAAAAAAGACAGAAAAACTACTTAAGGTTATAGCCCAGAGACTCAGGCACACTAAAAGACTGAGACTGAATCATAAGACTATAGAAATCTTCTCCCTCCAACACCTTACCAACACATCAGCAGGGCTCCAGTATTGTAACAGGGGATCACAATTGAGGGAGCTGAAAAACACAAGGACCGAGGAGGTAATTGAAGCAGCTGGAAGCTGCCGGCACAGTAAACAGTAAATGCAGCCCAGCTCCTAGCCAGACGGACATGAAGCCTCACACAGGAGGCCTGTTTGCCTCAGTTCCTGTGGCCTAAAAGCAAAGGCATGTTTGCTTTCAACCAAAAAATTATAGGGCATGCGAAAAGGCAAGTAAAAACAGTCTGAAAAGACAAAGCGAGCCATCAGATGCAGACACAAAAATGACATCAATTTTGAATTCTGAGATATGGGATGTAAAATAACTATGATTAATACGTTAAGGGCTCTAATGAAAAAGTAGGCAGTGTGCAAGATGTGAACAGAGAAATCGAAATTCTAAGAAAATGGGGCACCTGGGTGGCTCAGTCGTTAAGGGTCTGCCTTTGGCTCAGGTCATGATCCCAGTGTTCTGGGATCGAGCCCCGCATCGGGCTCCCTGCTCAGCGGGAGGCCTGCTTCTCCCTCTCCCACTCCCCCTGCTTGTTTTCCCTCTCTCGCCGACTCTTTCTGTGTCAAATAAATAAATAAAATCTTTAAAAAAGAAAAGAAAAGAAGTTCTAAGGAAAGATCAAAAGGAATGCTAGAAATCAAATATACTGGAACACAAATGAAGAATGCCTTCAATGGGCTCACCAGTACACTGGACACAGCTGACGAAAGAATCTGTGAAGACCAAGGTACGTCAATAGAAACTGCTCAAACTGAATTGCAAAGAGAAAAAAACATGAAAACAAAAGAAGAGAATATCAAATAACCGTGGGACAATTACAAAAGGCATAACATATGTGTAGTGGGAATACCAGAAGGAGAAGAAAGAGGGAAAGGAGCAGAAGAAATTGAGTAATGATGGCTGAGAATTGTCCAATATTAATGACAGACATCGAACTATAGGAAACTCAGAGAACACCAAACAGGATACATACCAAAATATCTATACTGAGGCATCTCATATTGAAACTTCAGAAAACCAAAGACAAAGGAAGTCTTCAAAGAAGCTGGGGACAGGGGAGGAGAGGGACACCTTACTTAGAGAGGCACGAGGATGAAAATTGCATTGGACTTCGCAACAGATACCATGCAAACAAGAGAGTAGAGTAACATATTTTAACAGTTGGAAAAAAAAAACACAAGCCTACAAACCTAGAATTCTATGTCAAACAAAATTTTCTTTCAAAAGTGAAGGAGAAATAAAGACTTACTCAGATAAAAACTGCGGGGTTTTATCACCAGTAGGCCTGCCCTGCAAGGAATGTTTTATTTTTTATTTTATTTTAAAGATTTATCCATTTATTTGAGAGAGACAGAGACAGAGAGTCCATGAGCAGGGGGAGGGGCAGAGGGAGAGGGAGAAGCAGACTCCTTGCTGAGTGGGGAGCCCCATGTGGGGCTTGATCCCATGACCCTGAGATCACAACCTAAGCCAAAGCCAAGAGTCAGACACCCAGCTGACTGAGCCACACAGAAACCCCTAGGAAATGTTTTAAAAGAATCTCTTCAGAGAGAAGGAAAATGACATAGTTTAGAAACTTGCATCTATATAATCAAAAGAAGAACATCAGAGAAGAAATAAGTGAAATACTAAATAAAATTAATAAATAAAAATTTAAAAAATAAATAAAATGAAACCTTTTACTTTCCTTATTCTTAATTGATCTAGTAGATAGCTATTTGTTCAACGTAATAATAGTAACGGTCTACAGGGTGATTACAGCATTTGGCCAAGTGAACGACAGCAATATTATAGAGGACAGGAGGGAGGAAGTGAGAATTATAAATATAGACCTATTTGAAAGTAGATTTAAATTAGCTGTAAATATATGTTGTAAACTCTAGGCTAACCACTAAAATATTTTGAAAAGAAGTATAATTGGGGGTGCCTGTGGCTCAGTTGGTTAAGCTCTGCCTTCAGCTCGGGTCATGATCCCGGGGTCCTGGATAAAACCCCGTGTCGGGCTTCCTGCTCAGCGGAGAATCTGCTTCTCCCTCTCCCTCTGCCTCTCCCTGGCTCATGCTCTCTCCCTCTCTCTGTCAAATAAATAAACAAAATCTTTTTTAAAAAAGGAAGTATAATTGATGTTAAGATAGGAGAGAAATGGGCTATTATAAAATTCTTGTAAGGACCAAGAGAAGGCATTAAAAGAGGAGAGGTTAAAAAAAAGAAAAACACCCAAGTGCAACAAATACAAGACAGTTATAAGTTTGGTAGATATTAATCTAACTACACAAGAATTACTTAAAATGTGAAGAGTAAATACAGAAATTAAAAGACAAGAGATTGTCACAACAGATAGAAACATAAGACCCAACGATATGTTGTCTATAAGAAACCCACTTTAAATATGAAGACACAGATAAGTTAAAGAGGTGAGGTAACAGATCCCGTGCTAACACTAATCAAAAGAAAGCTATATTAGCTATGTTAATTTCATACAAAACACACTTGGAACAAGATAACTTATCAGTGATTTAAAAGGGCATTACATAGTGATAAAAGTGTCAATTTCCCAAGAAGACACAATCCTTAACTTGTATGCACCTAACAACAGAGTGTCAAAAGAAGTGAGGTAAAAACTGATAGAACTACAAAGAGAAAGAGACAAATCCACTATTGTAGTTGGAAACTTCAAACCCCTCTTTCAGTAAATGATGGATCCAGCAGGCATAAAAGCAATAGCGATATAGCGCACAATTAATCAACTGGATCTAATTGACATTTACATAATACTTCATTCTACAAGTGTAGATTATGGATTCTTCTCAAATTCACATGGAATATGCAACAGGATAGATGACACTCTGAACGTTTAAACAAACTTTAACAAGTTTAAGGTAGAAATCATACAAAGTATGTTCTCACCACAATGAGACTGAACTAAAAATCAATACCAGAAAGATAGCTAGACAATCCCCAAATGTTTGGAGATCAAACAGCACATCTCTAAATAACACATGGGTGAAAGAAATGTCAAGAGAAATTTAAAAATATTTTGAACTAAATGAAAATGAAATACAACTTATCCAAACGTGTGGAATGCAGTAAAACCATTCTCTTGCTTTTACTCGAGGGGAAGCTATAGCATTGAATGCACGTATCACAAAAGAAGGGAGATCTAGAATCAGTAACCTTAAGAAAGTAGAAAAAGAAGAAGAAATTAAATCAGAAGTAAAATCTTAATAAGTGAAGATGAAATATTCATGGATTGGAAGACTGGATATCGTTAAGATGTCAGTTCTACCTAAATTGATTTATAGAAGGGACTTATTAAAATCTTGTCAGGCTTTTTGGTAGAAATGGCAAACTGAGCCTAAATTTACAGGGAAATGCAAAAGACCTAGAGTAGCCAAGAAAATTTTGTAAAAGAAGAAGTCACACTACATGATTACAAAATTTATGAGAGGGGCGCCTGGGTGGCTTAGTCATTAAGCGTCTGCCTTCAGCACAGGGCGTGATCCTGGTGTCCTGGGATCGAGCCCCACGTCAGGCTCCTCCGCTGGGAGCCTGCTTCTTCCACTCCCACTCCCCCTGCTTGTGTTCCCTCTCTCGCTGCCTGTCTTTCTCTGTCAAAATAAATAAATAAAATCTTTAAAAAACAAAACAAAACAAAATTTACAAGAAATTTCAGTAATCAAGGCAATGTGGTATTGGCATCAAGATGGACATATAGATGATTAGACCGGAATTGAGAGTCCAGAAATAAAACCTTACATTTATGGTCAATTAATTTTCAACTAAAGAAACAAGACAATTCACTAAAGATATGATCATCTTTGAAACAATAGGCTGGGCTAGGAGATATTCACATGCAATAACATGAACTTGGATCCTTTTCTCACATCATACATAAAAATTAATTCAAAATGCATCATAGTCAAAAGGGAACACTCATGCACTGCTGGTGGGAATGCAGACTGGTGCAGCTACTCTGAAAACAATATGGAAGTTCCTCAAAAAGTTAAAAACAGAACTACCCTATGACTCAGAAATTGCACTACTAGGTATTTACCCAAAGGATACACAAATACTGATTCGAAGAGGTATATGCACCCCAATGTTTATAGCAACATTATCAGCAGTAGCCAAACTATGGAAAGAGCCCAAGTGTCCATCCACTGATGAATGAATAAAGAAGTTGTGGTGTACCACATCATCAGTTGATGGACACTTGGGCTCTTTCCATATACACGTGCGCCCACACACACGCGTGCACACACACACACGCACATATACACGGAATATTACTCACCTATCAAAAAGGATGAAATCTTGTCATTTGCAACGGTGTGTATGGAGCTAGAGTGTACTATGCTAAGCAAAATAAGTCAGTCAAAGAAAAACAAATACTATATGATTTCATTCATATGTAGAATTCAAGAAACAAAACAGATGAACATAGGGGAAGGAAAATAAAAATAAAATAAGATAAAAACAGAGAGAGAGGCAAACCATAAGAGACTTTTAATGATAAGGAACAAGCTGAAGGTTGATGGCCGGTGTGGGTGGGGGATGGGCTAGATGGTTGATGGGTAATAAGGAGGGCACTTGTTGTGATGAACACTGGGTGTTATATGCAAGTGATGAATCACTAAATTCAACTCCTGAAACCAATATTATACTATATGTAGTATTAACTAACTTGAATTTAAATAAAATACTTGGATAAAAAAAAAAAGCATCACAGTCCCAAGTGTAAGGGCTAACACTATGAGACTTTTCAAAGAAAGTGTAAAGGAAAAATCTTTAAGAAACCTTGTAAAAGTCTTCATGGCTCTGAAACAGAAGCTGTCAAAAAAAAAATGGACAAATTGCACTTTACTAAAATTTAAAAATCTTTGTACTTGAAGAAACTTCAACAAAGTAGAGAGGCCAGCCACAGGCTGGGATAAAATATTTATAAAATATGTATCTGATAAAGGACTTATATCCAGAATATAAAAAGAACTTTTACAACTTGATAATAAGAAGACAAACAACCTGATTTAAAATAGATAAAAGACTTGAATAAGCAAGGAAAACATAAACAGCTAATAAACACATGAAAAGGTGCTCAACATCATTAGTCATCAGGAAAGGCAAATTAAAATCCTAATGTGATACCACTGGAGTCTCACTAGACAGCTTGTATTGATAAGGGTAGGAAACAGTGGGAACCCTCACACATTTCTGGCAAGAATAGAAATGGTACACCTACTTTGAAAACCTGTCTGGTGGTTTCTGTAAGTTAAACATAAGCTGGGGTGCCCGGCTGGCTCAGTCCGTAGAGCATGTGACTCTTGATCTTGGGGTTGCACATTAAAGCTCCATGTTGGGTGTAGAGATTACGTAAAAATAAAATCTTAAAAAAAATTAATTAAACATAAATTTGCCCAGCAGTTTCACTCTAAGGAATCTATCCAAGAGAAATGAAGGCATGTCCACACAAAGACGTACAAGTAGGTGTTTCTGGCAGCATTGTTTATAATGGCCCCAAGCTGGAAATAACCCAAATGTCTACCAGCTGGTGAATGGTTAAACCCATGTGGTGTATCCACACAATGGAATACTATTCAGCAATTAAAAAGGTATGAGATACCAGTACATGTAACAACATGGATGAACCTAAAAAAAAAAAAATCATGCTTAAATAAGCCAGACTATACATATTATATGAGTCCTTTTATAGGAAATGTCCTGGAAAGGCAAATTATAGAGACAGAAAGCAGACAAGTGACTACCCGAGGCAGGGTATTGGATTCAGTATCAACTGCCTATATACTTAATAGAGTTTTTAGGATGATAGCAATGCTCTTTTCTTTATTTTTTTAAAGATTATATTTATTTATTCATTTGACAGAGAAAGAGAGAGCGAGCACAAGCAGGCAGAGTGGCAGGCAGGCAGAGGGAAAGGGAGAAGCAGGCTCCTTGCCAAGCAGAAAGCCCGATGCAGGATTCCATCCCAGGACCCTGGGATCGTGACCTGAGATGAAGGCAGACGCTTAACCGCCTGAGCCACCCAGGTGTCCCCATGATGACAGCCATGTTCTTTTTTTTTTTTTTTTAAGATTTTTAAATTTATTTATTCGACAGAGATAGAGACAGCCAGCGAGAGAGGGAACACAAGCAGGGGGAGTGGGAGAGGAAGAAGCAGGCTCACAGCAGAGGAGCCTGATGTGGGGCTCGATCCCATAATGCTGAGATCACGCCCTGAGCCGAAGGCAGATGCTTAACCGCTGTGCCACCCAGGCGCCCTGACAGCCATGTTCTAAAACTGGATTGTGATGGTTGCAAAACTCTATAAATTTATTAAGATGATTAAATTGTATACTTGAATGAATTTTAAGATCTGTAAATGAAACCTCAGTGAGTCTGCAACAAAAGGAAATCTGATGCTCAGGACTGATTCGGCAATAGAGACATGACCTCTGGAAGATCAAAGCCCAGAGTGACAAGCCCCTCATCTGTGTAGACCGGACCATCCCCCTGTGACACAAACTCCTTGTCCCTTCCAGACTGCACCATGGCCCTAGCCAGAGCCGGTCCTGTTCAGGTCCTGCCCTTCCCAACTGTCCATCGCCCCTGTGTCCTGGGATGCTGCTGCCAGGATCTCTGGAATAGAGCGCCAGCTTTCCGGCCACCTGCTCAATACTTTTCAGCATCATGATATGGAGATACTTCTGATACCAGTCATAGCCCATGGGTATTTTAAACCTAACCAAAAATCAGTTCTTGTCTACAAAGTTGACCTTTACAAAAAATAAAAAAGAACTGAAATGTACTTAATATACTCATATTCAGGATGATACTGTCTGTCCTATCAAGAATATCTATAAGCTTCTAAAACATGCCTGATGTTTATCTATCAGAAATGAGTGTGTGTGTGTGTGTGTGTGTGTGTGCATGTGTGCGTGTGTTCCAGAAAACCTAGGTGAAAGATGAGGGGTGAAGATGTAGACTTTGGTGTCTGAGCTGTGGGGTTTTATTTGAGTGACACATCTGTGAAGGAATAGAAGGTTGACATCATCACTTCCTCTGCCAACTTTGTTTGCTGGTTTTGTTTTTGTTTTTGTTTTTGTTTTTTAAGGAAAATGTTTCTTCGGGGCTGCAGCTGGCTGTCTCCAAAGAGAGATCAAACCAGCACATTTCCTGCTCTTGCCTTTCTCTTTTACTCTGGACCCAGCCACCAGCTGAGTTTTTCAGGGCTCCAAAATGCCTTAACTACTCATTTTATGTTTCCTTAACTACTCATTTCTTGATTCTCATTCATTTCCCAACAGATGTTTTTTGAGCTCCTATCAGGTGCAAAGGGCTGTTTTAGATGCTATGGGGAACGCAGAGATGGCAAAGAATGACCTGCTCTTGGATAGTTTAGAGTCTAATTAAGGCAGGAGGTAGGTAAGGGATGTACGCAAATAACTAAGCTATGAGGTAACATGTGAGAGCAGAGATCTAAACTGAGCTATCGGAGTTTTGAAGGAGGGGGAAGCATTTTCGCTGGCACAAACAGGAAAGTCTTTACGGAGAGAGTTCCTGAAATCAGGCATTCGGGGTGGATATAACTTTGAGTCACAGAGCTGAAGGAATGTGAGCAATGTAAGTAGAGGGAAGGATATGTGCCTTGAAGAAGTGGATTTTAGAAATTGGAAAGCACAGGGTGTATTTGAGAGAAAAACAGCATCATTTTGTTAAAATGCAAAATGTGTGTTGGGGAGCAGTAGCAGATGATTCTATACATATAAGTTGGGGTCAAATCTTGTGGGAGATTGAAACCCAGTGAAGATTTTGATTCATCTCCAAACAGGCAGGGTTAACCTTGTCCGGACTCGAGGGCATTTAAGTAATGGAGGCAGAGACTCAGGCTCTATCTTGATACAATCCCTAAGTTATCTGAGGAAAGTGTCCCCTATGATCACAAATATATGGATGGTTGTACAGATGGCCTCTAGGGTTTGGTCTCTGGGAGGCCACAAGCAGAAGATGAGCTCTTCTGCCTTTTGGTGACTTGTGTAGCCAGAACGGTGTCTGGCTCATGAAGGAAAGATCTGGCCCCCCAAGAGGTGCCAAGGGCATGATCTGATCAGCAGTCAGTCTGTTCTGGAACTCGGAAAATGAGGATGGCCTTTGCACAGTGCATGGTCCCCGCGGGTGGGTCGTTCTGCCTAGTGTCTCAGATACTCGGTGGGCGGGTCACCACCCCTAGCACCAGGGTGGGCAAACATGTGGTGTGCGCCCATGCTGTTTTAGGGTCTGTCTGATTGCTTTGGATTCCACTGTGCACAGAGAGTCTTAAGTAATAGCCCGTGGAGGAACAGAGCAGACCCAGGCAGAATGTCAGAGGCTTTTGAGAAGGCTGACAAACACGCCAGGTCTTCATCAGCTCTTGCTCTGAGGGCTGTCCCCGAAACTGCTTGGGTGGCTGGTGCCGTGCATACAGAACGCCTGCTGAGGCCACACGTCCTGCACGGGAAGCAGAAGGGAAAAGGGAGAGAAGGGGTTTGTGTATCAGAAGGAACAGAGAGGTGGGAGACAGAATAACTCAGACCACTCACTTGTTAAGGTATAAGGCGGGAGGAGGGTGGGAGGCTAACACTGCCATTAAAATAACAGAACAGGGGCGCCTGCCTGGGTGGCTCAGTCCGATAAGCCTCCCACTCTTGGTTTCCCTCAGGTCATGAGATTGAACCCGTGTTCGACTCGGTGCTGAGTGCTCTGTGCTGAGTACTGAGAGTGGAGTGTGCCTCAGATTCTCCCTCCCTCTGCCTCCCCCTCTGCTGCCCCACCCCCAGCTCGCTTGCACTCTCTCTCTCTCTCTCAAATACATAAAATCTTTCAGAGGCCCACTTTGGATGAGGAAGATGATAACGTGCCTAGTTAAGAATACTTCTCCCACTCCTGCTAAACGTAGTCCCAGAACAGCTCTGGCAATTTTAGAGGTAAAAGTGGATTTTGTACAAGCAAGCATCTAATGCAAGTGATCTTGATAGAAGAGAGGGTCTAATGTATAACGTGGCGACTCTAGTTAATAACACTATACAGAAGAAAGATACAAGTAGAAGTCCGCTTAATAAAGCTACTGGGTGTTTGATACAAGAAAGCAGGTGTGGCAAGCATGAACCGTTGTCCTTCTTGCTACATCCTGCTACATCCGGGAGCACATACATGAAACCTAGGAGCGCTAGAGCCATTTTTTGGCCTAAAGAAGGCAGACCCTTTCTGTGAGTGGTGCAGTGAAAAGACTCCAGGCACTTGGATCCTGATAGCATGCCTCGACGGGCTGCTGCAGCAGCCTCGGACGGCCAACCTCTGGACTTCTTGATGCATGAGAAGCATAAACCAAAAGTTGTTGGTCAGCGGTACCACTGCTGACACCTGAGAATTCGATGTCTCCTGCCCTCCTCTTCCCTTAAGCACAACACGTCCCCCTCTAGCGCTGTGCTCCTAGAATTTGTCAACCTTAAAAATAAAAGTCAGTTATTTAAAAAAAATAAATACAAATACAAATAAATAAACAAAAACAAAACAACTCTGTTTTGCAAAAGGCAGTGCCTTCTTCCCAAGTCCCGCAGCAGCACCTGGAATGTCCCTGAACAGGAAAATGATGAGCTTAGGTCCTGGCTGTGAAGGCGGAGAATCAAACTGAGCCGATGTGGCGACGTGAGACAGCCGCAGTGAACGTTCTGCCAGCATTCTGAAGGCTTCTGCTGCTGCAGTCAGAAGCTGAGTTCCAATTCAGGGCGGTCAGTGGATTTGGTTACCTACACGTTCCCGGGTTCTTTTCGTCCAGCCACCTGACGTGCCATCTTTACCCTTGCTGCTTTCTTCTGCGGCCGAACTGAATGACCTCTGAGGTCCCATTGCCTTTAAGACCGCCCATTTCTTTCAGTACATTTTACTCCCTGGGATCTGAAAAAAGTTAAGTGGTTCAGGGGATTTTAAATGTTTTGAAGTCAAAAGACTTTGTATTTTAAAAAATGGGAAAAATTGCAGAATTTTGATCAGACAGTTAAATTGGGATATTCACTTTCTGGCATTTTCTTTGTTTGGATCACACACACACACACACACACACAAACACATTTCTATTTTTAAAAAATATTTTATTTATCTATTTGACACAAAGAGAGAGAGCACAAGCAGGGGGAGCAGCAGGCAGAGGGAGAGGGAGAAGCAGGCTCCCCCCTGAGCAGAGAACCTGGCGCTGACGCCCGGTGTCGATCCCAGGACCCTGGGATCATGACCTGAGCCAAAGGCAGACGCTTAACCAACTGAGCGCAGGCGCCCCACACAAACACATTTGTAAAAGTAGAAGAGGAGGAAAGGAACTTAGAAAAAGTCGGTAGACTCCGGAATATACATGCCTAAATTGCAAAAAGCTGGATTTCAAATGAAAATATCTACAATCTAATTCTACTTGTAAAATTGTCTTAGAGCCCCAGTCAATTCTACAGATCAAGTCATTGTTTTTCTTAACCCTCTCCAGCCCCACAGCTCCTACACATGCCTGCTTCTTTCTTGCTCCTTCTTCTGAAGTTTGCGTCACATCGGTGGCATCATTATCCACCCAGCCAAGAAATATCTTTTACCCCTTGTCCCCACACCCGCCCTCCTTTCAGTCACCAAGTCTTACTGATGCATCTTCTTCATGTACGTTGACTGAAACCTCCTCTGTTTTCCATACGGTCACTTACTGATTCAGTTCAAGCCCTCGTAATTGCTCATCTGAACCGTTGCCACGCCCCCCCTAAATCACCCACGTTCATTTATTCAAGATGTGCCTTTTGCACCAGGCTCTTTTTTAGACCGTGAGGGCACGGCGGTGAGTAAGAGAGAAGTCCCTAGTCTCGTGGAGCTTCTATTGTCGTGGGAGAGGCAGACAAGAAAGCCGCTAAATAAGACGCACACATCATGGTGAGTTCTAGGAGAAGAATAAGCAGAGCAGTGTGAGAGAAAGAGCAACCGAGGGCAAGGGCAGCTGGCTCTAGAAGAGGAAACGTGGGAGCTAAGGAGGAGAAGAAGCCAGCCTTGCCGGGAGCATTCCAGGAAGAGTAAGCGCAAAGTATCGGAGGGACTAAGGAACAGGGAGGCTGGAGTATAGTGAGCATGAGCTCCCTATTCGGAGTAAGGCAGTTGAGACCAAACCACAGAAAGCCTTTTTGTCCTCAGATTGGAGTTGGGGAACATTTTTTCTAAGTACAATGGGTACTGATGGATAGATTTTAAGTACAGGGGTAACATAATCTGACTTACATCTTCAGGAAATCCCTCTGATGGGTGTACAGTCAATGGATTGGGGTGGGGGTGGGATGAAAGGAAGGCAGTATTGCACCACTGCAATAACGCAAATGGTGGCTTGGGCTAGAGGGATGTTGGGAAAGATGGAGAGAAGCAGATGGATCAGGGATATACTTTGGCAACAGTGCAGACTTGACGGGTTGGCATGGGGCATGACAGAAAAAGAGGATGTCTAATGGGGTGTGCTTGGTCGCTGACCGGATGGATGGCGGTGATATTTACCAGGGTGGGAAAGGCAATGGGAAGATTAGGTTCCAGACAGCCAAGTGGAGGTGGAGAAGGCTTTCAGGTAGCAGCTGCTGCAGGTCAGAGAGAGAGCGATCTGGGCGAGGGACATGAAATCGAGAGCCATCACTCAGCACGTCCTGTTTAAAGCAGCGGGACTAAGTGCATCACCTGACACGGCAGTGGCACAGGGTGTAGCTAGTAGAGAAGAAAGAAAAGGGGAGAAAAAAGAAAGCCCCAACTGAGCCTTGAGACCCTCTCATCTTCACAGCCCCAATCCATCCTACATATGGAGGCCAGAGGGGGCACACAAGCCCCCTCACAATCTAGACCTAACTTTCCAGGTTCATCATCTTGCACCGAGCACTTTAAAACTGTGTTTAATTTTCTAGATACACATCTATCTCTGTTATTGGGTGTGACTTAAGGAGAAGGACTGTCATTATTAACTTGGCATTTCCAATACCTGGCACATAGTAAGTGCTCAATGACAAAAGGGAGGAAGGGCGGGGGGCGGGGATTATTCTTTGTGTGAGAACCTTCACAAAAGGAAGAATGCAAGACAATTAAGGCCTATGCCACCTTCTTCCCCGGCATTTTTTCGAACTAATTGGATATTAACTTGGATATTCTCTCCC
Source organism: Ursus maritimus (assembly GCF_017311325.1). Classification (NCBI taxonomy): domain Eukaryota; kingdom Metazoa; phylum Chordata; class Mammalia; order Carnivora; family Ursidae; genus Ursus; species Ursus maritimus. The sequence continues at coordinate 4,828,933 of NW_024425119.1, forward strand.
ACTCTCTCTCTCAAATAAATAATAAGTCTGAGATGGAATGAGAAGAGCGCCATCTAGAGGTAGAAAGATACAGGAACGGGTTCATTCTGAAGCTTTTCGAGAAATATAAACCACTGACCCTGGGCAAAGCCGGAACTTACACCAAAGGAAACTTTTCAAGAGATGAATTAATAACAACAACATCTAGGAATCCATTCACAAGGAAAAGTATTTCTCAAATTCCTCATGGGAAAATTCAGAATAAAACACCAAGTCTCCTGATCTCCAAACTTACAAGGTGTAAACTGCTGTTCGTCTTTTTTTTTTTTTCTTAAAGATTTTATTTATTTATTTATTTGACAGAGATAGAGACAGCCAGGGAGAGAGGGAACACAAGCAGGGGGAGTGGGAGAGGAAGAAGCAGGCTCCCAGCAGAGGAGCCTGATGTGGGGCTCCATCCCAGAATGCCGGGATCACGCCCTGAGCCAAAGGCAGACGCTTAACTGCTGTGCCACCCAGGCGCCCCTGCTGTGCGTCTTTTACAACAGAGCTGAAATATGTGTGACTTTGTACAACTGGACATTGAGAATTCAGCCAGAGATTCTAGCTCATTTCATATATCACATCATTATATCAGTGATGAGAGGACACCCCCCCTGCTTGGGGAAATCAATTGCTCCCCCGCTGACCACGTGCCCGGAGAAACTCATGAGGAAGGACTGGGGTCCGAGTTGTGTCCACTAAGACACCCGCAATAAGGTGTGACTGACGTCTCAGAGCTTCACCCGTCTCCAAAGTTCCTCGCAAACCCACTGGATGACAGCAGCAATCAGCAACTCTGCCGCTCAGCTGGAAGTCCTCAACCAGCAATTGCGATCTGTTCTCATTTGAGTGGTTTTGTCTTACAATTTAACAACGGGGAGAGCAAGCGCAGGCGTGTGGATTGCAATTTAAACACTGTGGTGTGCCCACGTGAATGAGCCCGGCAGAGGATATTTTTATGTGTCTGTTTTTATTTGAGTCCTATTGTTTCGGAAAACATACAGGTTTGGCTTCCGTATGCAGCACCATATCCCATTAGCTTATTTATAAAGGGCCAACTTACACAGTGTTCCACGGCTCAGTGAAAACCACTCAACAGCACACCAGATCGAAAGGAGAGGAGAACGGGAGAGGAAAAGGGGGAATTCTTATCCCAGTCCTGTGACCTCAGGCAAGTCCTATATTTTTTTTATCTGAACATTGGATTTTGGAAATGTGAAATGTGTGTGTTGGGGGGGTGATTCACTGCATTCTCCTCTTAGGTTGTTGGGAAGAACAAATGAAATAATGCATATGAAAACATTTTTTAAATTTCTAAGAAGACGTAACTGAGGTACAATTTATACACAATGAAATGCACGGATCTTAAGTGTAGAGTTCAATAACTTTGAACCCACTGTGTAACCCACACGTCAATCAAAATATAGAATATTACCACTACCCCCAAAAAGTTACTTGAGGCCTCTTCCCAGTTGATGCTCCCCAGCTGGTGGTCCATGGACAACCACATCTCTGATTTTTTTCACCGTACATGGTCTTTTTTGGCCTATTCTAGAACTTCAAATAAATAGAATAATACAGTATGCATTCTTGGTTTTTTGGGTTTTTTTTTTAAAGATTTTATTCATTCATTTGAGAGAGAGAGAGAGAGAGAGCCAGTGAGAGAGGGAACACAAGCAGGGGGAGTGGGAGAGTTTTGACGAACACATATACCTGGTAAGCCCCATCACAGGCAAGACAGAACATTTCCATTACCTGTCACAATTCCCTCAGGCCCCCTTACCCTCCATCTCTTCCCACATCCATGACCCTAGGCACTACTGTTCTGCTTTTTACCACGCTAGTTTTGCTTTTCTAGAATTTCATGTAAGCGGAATCACACACCGTAGTGTTTTGTGTCTACTTTTACTGACCATAACGTTTCTGAATTCATTCACGCAGTTGCATGTACCAGGAGTCTTCCAACGAACGAATACGTCACACTTTGTTTATCCATTAACTGATTGTTTCGGATGATTCCTCTGTGGGAACTGTTAAAAAGAAAGCTGCTGGGAAAAAATTTATGTTCAAAAGAGTCTTTGTTGTTGACACATGTGTTCATTTCTGTTGGATACATATGTAAGGGTGGGATCGCCAAGGGCTTACAGAAGCGTTTTAAGAAACTACCATACTCTTTTCCTAAGTGGCTGTATCATTTTTGCATTCCCACCAGTAATGGAGGAAAGTTCCAGTTGCTCTACACCGTTGCTAACACTTGGTATTGTCAGGGTCTTTAATTTTGGCCTACACACAGTAGGTGTGTAATGGCATCTCACTGTGGCTTAAATCTGCAGTTCCTTAATGACTAATGTTGAACATTTTTTTCATGTGCTTATTTGCTAGTTACATATTTTCTTTGGTTGAAGTGTCCGTTTAAGTCTTTTGCATTTTTGATTGAGTCATTTGTCTTCTTATAATTTAATTGAGTTCTTTTTATTCTGTAAACAAGTCCTTTATCAGACACGTTTTGCAATTTTTTTCCTAGCCTTTGATTTGCCCTTTTGTATTCTTGACACTGTCTTTTCAAGAGCGAAAGTTTTACATTTTGATAAAGTGTAATTCATCAGTACTTTTGATTTGTATGTTGTGTCTTACCTCTACCTACTTACCCAAGACGACAAAATTTTTTTCCTTATGTTTCTTCTGAAGTTTTAAAATTGTAGCTCTATGTTTAGGTATATAATATAGTGAATTATTTTTTATGTATGATGTGACACAAGTCAAAGTTCATTTTTTCTCCCATGGCTAATTGTTCTAATGTTATTTGTTTAAAAAGACTATTATTGAACTGGCAGTTTTGACAAAAATCATTCATACCTATGTGGGTCTATTTCTGGATTTCCTTTTATTTATTTATTTATTTGAGAGAGAGACAGAGCAAAAGCGGCGGGAAGGGCAGAGCGAGAGGGAGATCTTCTCAGTCTGGCCTCTCTCAGGCACGCTGAGCAGGGAACCTGGCATGGGGCTTGATTCCAGGACCCTGAGGTCATGACCTGAGCCGAAGTCAGATGCTTAACCAACTGAGTCATGTAGGCACCCCTGGATTTTCTTGTCTATATTTATTCCAATATCGTACTTGATTACTGTAATTTTTAATATGTCTTGAAATCAGGTAGTGCAACCCCCTGCAGATTTTCTTCTTTTTTCAAAATTTTCTTGACTATTCTTTTTTTTTTTTTTTTTAAGTAGGCTCCACACGCAGCATGGAGCCCAGAGCGGGGCTTGAACTCATGACCATGAGATCAAGACCTGAGATCAAGAGTTGGATGCTTAACTGACTGAGCCACCCAGGTGGCCCTGTCTTGACTATTGTAAGAGCTTTGAGTTTCCCTATGAATTTAAGGATCAGTTTGATACTGTGTTGAATCTATAGAGAGATTTGAGGACAACTGACCTCTTGAGTCTTCTGACAGTAAACATATTTTTAGTGTAAAGATCCTGTACATGCTTTTTAACCTTATTCCTAAGTATTTCTTGGTGTTTGACACTATTATAAATAGTAGTCTTTATTCCAATTTCCACTTATTCATTGCTAGTATATAGAAATACAATTGATGTGCTGTGCATTGTCCTTGTATTGTGCAATCTTGCTAGACTTTTATTCACATTTTTGTAGATTTCACTTTTCTGGGGGAGATATACAAAGTCATATCAAATGTAAATAAAGATTGTTTTATTTCTTCCTTTCCAATTTACTTCCCTCTTTCCCTTCCTTTTATTTCATTGTCTTACCTTACTGTAATGCTAAAGAGCTCTGGTATAATGTTGAGCAGAAGTGAAAAAAGCAGATATTCTTATCTTCTTTCCAGTTCTAAGGAGGAAGCATAGAGTTATTCATTGATAAATATGATGTTAGTTGTTGGTTTCTCATAGATTCAGTAGTTTGAGGAAGTTCCATTCTATTCCTAGGTTGCTGAGAGTTTTTATTAAAAAAAAATCAAATCCTTTCTCGGCATCTGTTGGAGTTGATCATATGGTTTTCCTTTTCATCTATTAATGTAATAAATTACATTGCTTGATTTTGTCTATTAATGCAATGAATCACAGTTAATTTAACATTTCATTCTTGAGACAAATTCCACTTTGTCATGTTGTTTATTCTTTTTTATATGTTGCCAGATTTAATTTGCTAACATTTTTTAAGGATTTTCTGTTTATGTTCATGAAGTACATTTGTCTGTAGCTGTCTTGTAATAACATTGTCTGGCTTGGGTATCTGAGTAATGCTGAACCGATGAATTAGGAAGCATTTCTTCTCTTCTGCTTTTTAAAAGCATTTTTATAGGATTGGTATTATTTCTTCTTTAATTATTTGATAGAATTCACCAGTGAAACCATTTGGGCCTGAAGTTTGTGGGCAGGTTTGAAATGATAGATTTAACATTTTAGATAGATAAGATGACTTTCCTGTTTATTTCTTCTTAATGGGCTTTCTCAGTTTGTGTTTTTCAAGGTTTTCATTTCATTTAAGTTGTTGAATATGTTTGCATACACATTTTCATAATATTCCCTGATTTTTCTTTTAATGCCTGTAGAATCTGTAGTGATGCTCCCTTTTTCATTCCTAATATTGGTAATTTGTGTCTTCTCTCCTTTTACTGATCAAGCTGGCTAGAGGTTTATCAGTTTTGGTTTCTTTAAATACAGCTGCTCTTGGATTCACTGATTTTCTTATTGCTTTTCTGTATCATTTTTTATTCTTTTGTCTTTATTATTTCCTTCCTTCTGCTTACTTCAGGTTTAACTTGCTCTGGTTTTCATAGTTTTGTAAGGTGGAAGATAAGAGTATTAATTTAAGACCTTTTAAATTTTCTAATGTGATCATTCAATGCAATAAATCTCTTTCTAAGTACTGTTTTAGCTGCATCTCAGAAATTTATATGTGTATGTTTTCATTTTCATTCAGTGCAAAGTATTTTCTAATTTTCATTTAAAAACTTTTTGGCTGTGGATTATTTAGAAGTGTGTTAACTTCCAACTATTTGGGGATTTTCCTGATATATTTATGTTATCATTTTTGTTGTGGGCAAAGAACATACTCTGTGTGATTTCAATTATTTTAAATTTATTGAGACTAATTTAATAGAGTAGTATATGGTCCATGTTGGTGAGTGTTCCATGTGGACTTCAAGAAAATGTGTATTGTGCTCTTGCTGGGTGGAATTTCTATAGATATCAATTAGGTCATACTGGTTGATAGTGTTCTTTGAGTTTTCTATAGACTCACTGGTTATTTTCTAAATATTTCATCAATTACTAAGAGAGGAATGTTGAAATTTCTTTCTTTTTTAGGATTTATTTATTTATTTGAGAGAGAGAGAGCACATGTAAGGAGGGGGAGCAGGAAGGGGAGGTGTAGAGGGAGAGGGAGAGAAATCCTCAAGCAGACTCCCTGCTGAGCACAGAGCCTGACAGGGGCTGGATCCCACCACCCTGAGATGGTGACCTGAGCCGAAATCAAGAGTCAGTGCTTAGCCATCTGAGCCACCCAGGTGCCCCAGGAATGTTGAAATTTCTAACTGTAATTGTATATGTTCTATATACAGTTCTATAAGGTATTGCTTCATGTATTTTGAATACCTATTATTAGGAGCAAATATATTTAAGACTGTTTTGTCTTCTTGATGAATTTACCTCTTCAACACTATGCCATGTCCCTCTTTATCTGTGATAATATTCACCATTCTGAAATCTGCTTTGTCTATTATTAATATATACATTCTGCTTTTCTTTTAATTTGTATTTGCATGGTGTGTCTTTTTCATTTTTATATTTTTAACCTGTGTCTTTATATATAAAGTGGGTTTCTTGAATCCAGCATATAGTTGGGTCTTGCATTTTTATCCAGTCTGACAATCTCTGGCTTTTAATTAGGTTGTTTTAGCATTTATATTTTATTTAATTTCCTTGGATTTAAATTTGCTATCTTGCTACCAGTCTCTGTTTGCCTTATCTGTTCTTTGTTTTCCTTTTCCTCTTTTCTAGCCTTCCTTAGAGTTAATTAAATAGTTTTCATAACTCTATTTTATTTTCATCATTTGATTATTAACTGTTCCTCTTTTTTTTTTAAGAGATTGCTCCAGGATTTCCAATACCTGTCTTCAATTTATCACAGTCTGCCTTCATATAGTATCATACTTCTTCAACTGTAGTGTAAAAACACACAACACTATACTTCCACTTCTTTTTTTCCTCTGTGTTATGGCTGTCATGCATTTTACTGCTACATATTTTATTAATTCCACAATACAATGTTTTTATTTTTGCTGTAAATAATCATTTTAGAGATTCAAAAATATGATAAAAGATATCTTTTATATTTATTTATATATCCATCATCCTCAACATTCTTCACTTCTTTTTATTGATCCAAATTTTCTTTTGCTATTACTTGCCTTTCACCTGAAGAACTTTGTTTAAGTCCTCTTTTAGTGCAGGTCACTGATGATGGGTTCCCTTGGCTTTTAATCAAATGAGAAAAAGGTTTATTTTGCCTTCATTTTTGAAAGATGTTTTCCTGGGCTGTATAAATCAAGTTTTGGCTTTTTTTTTTAATCCTTTAGCATTTTAAAGATGGTGTGCACTGCTTCTGGCTTGAGCAATTTATGACAAGAGGTCTGCTGTCATTTTTTCTTTGGTCTGCTGAACTACAGTCTTTTTGTTTTTTTTCTTTATCTTCTTCTGGCTGCTTTAAGAGTTTTTTCATTCTATCACTTGTTTTTGGACATTTAATACAGTATTTTTAGTGCAGTGTTCCTTATGTTTACACTGATTGGGGTTTGTTGAGGTGCTTGGATCTATGGATTTACGGTAGAAAAATTCTGGTGCTATTTCTTCAAGTAGTTTTTCTCCCCTCCCTTCTTTTTTGGAGGCCAGTGACGCATGTTTAGGATGTTTGATATTGCCCCACAGTTCACTGAGGCCCTGTTCTTGTTTTTGTTAAAGTTTTTTCTTTGTGTGTTTTGTAGTTTCTTTTTTTTTTTTAAGATTTTATTTATTTATTCGACAGAGATAGAGACAGCCAGTGAGAGAGGGAACACAAGCAGGGGGAGTGGGAGAGGAAGAAGCAGGCTCATAGCGGAGGAGCCTGATGTGGGGCTCGATCCCAGAACGCCGGGATCACGCCCTGAGCCAAAGGCAGATGCTTAATGACTGAGCCACCCAGGTGCCCCTGTAGTTTCTCTTATTATACCTTCAATTTCAATTTTTTTTTTTTGCTTCTATAGTTTCCAGTCTCATGTAGTATATTTTCCATTTTAGTTATGTTTATCATCTCTAGAAGTTCTATTTGGGTCTGTATTATATATTCTGTTTCCTCTTCATTATGTTCATGTTCTTCTTTACATATGTCAGCATATTTATAATAGTTGTTCAAGGTCCTAATCTGCTAATTCCATTGTCTTTCTCATTTAAAAAATCTATTTATATTGATTTATTTTTCTTCTGGCTACGGGTCATATTGTCCTGCCTCTTTGGATGACTGGTAATTTATCATTGTATGACAAACATTGTGAATTGTATGATGTTGAGTTCTGGATTTTGTTGTAATCCTTTAAAGAATGTTGGATTTTTGTTTTAGAATATGATGAAGTTACTATAAGGTACATTTATTCCTTAGAAACTAGCTTTTAAGTTTGATAAAGTGGGTCCAGAGCAAACTTCTACTTTAAAGGATGACCCTTCAAAGAATTCTGCGCAATGTTCTGTATATTATAATCTTTCTCCATTCTGGTTGATGGAATGAGAACTATCCCCAGCCTTGTATGAACTCTGAGAATTGCTTAGCCTATTCTTTCTGGTGATAATTTCCTTAGCCTCATGGAGTTTTGCTCCACACAAATGTAGACCATTAGCCGAAGACTTGAGGGGACCCTTCTGGAGTAGTCTGGAGCTCCTCTGCATCACAAATTCTAGCCTCCTGGGCCTCCCCAAACTCTGAGCTCTGATCAACTTAATGAGAACACAGGACTTTCTTTGGATTCCTTTGACCTGCATTGCAGCTTATAAACAGCCTCCAGTCAATAAACTGGGCAATCATTGGACTCATCTAGTTTGTTTCTCTTCATTCAGAGATCACAGTCCTATATTCCTCGTTGCCCAATGCCTTCTAAATTTTTAAAGCAAGAAGACAGTTCCCAAAGCCACTGATCTTATTCTAAGTCTTTTGTATGTACATAAATTCTCATGACAGCCCTCTGAAATAGATACTATTATTGTTATGCTCATTCTATAGATGAGTAAACTAGCATAGAGGAATTTTTAAATCTCATCCAAATTCATATATCTGGTAAAGGGATTTGAACCTAGGAAGTCTGGCCAGTGCTTTTAAGCATTATACTATACTGCCCTTCAAGGAAGTATTAGGAATATAAAAATCTCTAATGCACTTAGATATTTGAAAAAGGAGTAGGATGTAGCCCTGATTTCAAATTTAAAGAAGAGGTTCAATGCTAAGCATTGGCTCGAGGTGGGAGGTATTTTCATGCCTACGGAATGGCTTGGGTTGACGCAATCAGTGTGGACCAGGTGAAGCTGCAGGGGTAGATGTTCCATAAATACTAAGAGATGCCACTGCAAGGGTAGCAAGAGGGTGAAGCATGCTTTCAATATAGAAGAATGTCCCTTGGACTGACCTTGGCAACATCGGCATTTCAAAGAGTGATGTGTTCAATTTGCCCAGCAAGGCTGAGAGTCAGCACTTTGCAGGACAGACATGATTGTCTAGAGAGCAAATCAGAAAGGACACTTCGCAATTAGAAAAGCTGCTATGGAAGCAGGAAAGTCAGGGTTCTATAGAAAAAGAAGTCATTGCTGACAATATAGAACAGTCGGTATCTCACAACTAAAGTAACAGACCTGACGCCTGACTTACTCTCCTTCACATACACGGAACTGTCTCTATTCATCATCCTCAGACTCATTCCCTTTTGGCAGTGAATGGGGTCTTCACAGTTCATCAAGTCTATGCCCCTGCCTCTGTAAAGATCAGTCTTACAATCTCCAGAAATGTCAGGGGTTCAGGAGGTAAGTGATATTCTGCATAGTAAATGTTTATCACTATCCATTTGAAAGTCATAACTAAGGAGGCCCCCTATAAAGTGACCTAGCCTGTAATGGTTGATTTTGGGTTTTCCTCTGTTTCTTATGAAATGAATTTCTCAGCTCTATTAACTTTGTACCGGGCATTTTCTCAGTTAAAAACCTCTCAGCATTCTGCATATTTTTCCACAACAGGCTTCATAACACCTTGTCTTCTTATCCAATACCTTGGCAGCAGACTGCATTTAACGGTTCTACTCCAAGAGATGTTTTCATGCAAACCTTCAGCTTTTTAGGAGCAAATGCCTCTCTTAGTCAATCTAGCTTCCTTTTGCATGATGATGTTTTGGGCTTCTTTCCATCGTTGGGATGAAAAAAAATGTACTTTCCATCTGCACCAGTTATTAATTTAATGTCTTTCAGCTCCAGACTCACCCTCTGGCTCCTGCTTTGTAATACAGGAGCTGGGCTCTACCGGCTATGTTTCTCTTTGCCAGCTGGCTTAATGTTAGGTTTTGACAATAGGAGTGTGGGAGGGACAATGCAAGCCTGGAAGAGAAAAAGTCTTTTTCTGCTCCTTCCGGTTTTTTCTGTTTTTCAGTGCAGCAGGTCACAGATCAGATGGCGCACCCCAGCAGCATTTTATAGCAAGGGCAGGCTGCCCTTTGCAGCTCAACGATGGGCATCCTCCACACATTTCCCCGTCGCCATGCTGTAGGCGGCATGTTCCTGTCGCAACCGGAAACCCTCCCTGAGGTCTGAACCCAGCCTTGCAAGGCCCTTTTCTTTGAGTTTCTAAATTTCTTCCTTGATTAGTTTCCCTGAGTCACCAGTGCAATAGCTGCTTCCTGTAGTTACTCCCTCTCCACTCCTTAGCATTCTTTCGTACTCCTTTTACCAGTTAACCACCCTTTATAGAGTTAACAAGTCTTTGTATGAAAAATTCCCTGTTCAGAATTCTGCTGTGATTTCTGTCTCCTGTCTGGACCCTGATTGATACACTAGCTAAGGATCATTGGTGTTCGATTTTTATTTTTGAAAGATGACAAGAACAGAGGACTCTCTCGCATTAGGGAGAATGTGTGTGTGCATGTGCACATGTGTTTGCATGTGGTGGTTTACCACAGTGGTTAAGAGCATAGGAACTGAAGCCAAATTGGTGTTGCCACTTCCTAGCTGTGTGTCCTTGGGCAGATCGTCTTTTCGTGCTTGTGTTCTCATCTGTAAAGTGAGGATACATAGGGTTGCCGGATAAAATATAATCTAACCAGTTAAATTTGAATTTCAGATTAACGACAAATAATTTCTTAGTATAAGTATGTCCCAAATATTGCATGGGCATCCATTCTATACTTTTATTTGCTAAATCTGACAATCTTAATACCACATCATAAAAGGTCAAATGAGTGATTATGTGTGAAGGATTTGGAACAAACTTGGCAGATAACAATCACGCCGTAGTTAATCATTCTTTTGCTCGTGTTACAGTGTACCAGCACCCCTTCTCACGACACCCTGCATGAATTGTAATGTTCCTGCTGTATTTATTGTTCCCTTTAATTATGTGGGTCACAGCCCCCCACATTCCATTCTTCAAAGCAACAAGGCCAGGTAATTGTTTTGGCAGGTGTAGCTACTGATTAGATCAGCATGTGCCTCTGACCTCGGGCAGCCCAGTGCAGGGCTGGGCATCAGTCCATGGGGCAGTCTGTGGAAAGGGTGCTGTCCACTAGGGTAGTAGGAATGAGCTAAGTCTGTCAGAACTTACGCTGAAGAATACAGAGGAGATGGCTCAGTGAGGACGGAAGGGAAGAAAGACAGATATGCAGAGATGAGAAAATTCATCATGAGGGAAACTTTGAAGCAGAAAGAAAGGAGACAGGCATCTTGAAACTGCTGAAATCCTGATACATATTCTGTTTCTAGTTCTCAGGCAATCCTACCATACACCCCCTTTTTCTCTTGAGTTAGAAGTGAGTTTCTATTCCTTGCACACAACCCCCCCAACACATACATACACAGTGTCTCTGTCTCTGTCTCTCTCTCTCTCTCATATACACACACGATCAATCGTATACATGAACTTACATCACTACTTAATTTAACAAATTATATATTTGGGTGCTTTAGGGAAGGTGGGGAGACATCGTTGGGAAACACCATCTCCTTCCTTGAAGACACAGAGTCTGGAGGATAGGGGACACAAAGTGGAGGTAAGGATAATGTACTCCTCAGCAAATGTCAAAGTTGAGGTATGTATAAAATATGGTCAACTAATGTACTTGGTAGAAATTTCAAGTTCATCAAGTGGTAAAGTTAATCTTTTCTGAAAAATATTAAGCATTCTCATGCTAGGAAAAATAGGAGATGGAACAAATTTTTCTTCTCTTTCACTTTTAGGCATTGAATCACAGCCAACATTTGGTGTAATGTGAGTATTCCGGAGATTACAGTCATGGAAATGTGGAAGGAACACAGAAAACCGAAAGCCTCGGGCAGCAGGAGAAGCAAGGCATTTTCTAGTTGAGGGCAATATGAGTGCAGACTCCATAGTCTTTAAAGTGCATCCATGTATAATTATAAATTCCATACACGAGTGCACACGCGCACATGCATACATGCATAAAAACATATACTGAAGACATACTGACGCTCAGTGGGTCTGCCACAGGAGTAAGGCTTACATCACAGCTCTTCCCCGTGCATCACAGAATCATGTTTTCTAGGATATCTAAATATTGGGAACTGATAAATGTTCTTAGTCAGAGGCTTGGGGGTCACAAGAAAGGACAAAGGAGGACAGGGAGAGGGGGAACTGGGAGGCACCAGGAAGAGAAATACGGCAGAGACCAAAACCATACAGGAGAAGTGGGTGGCTCTGCACACCCGCTGGGAAGGCCCTGAGGGCTTCTTGGCTCCGGAGATGTTATGTTCAGGGTACCCACAAAGGGAGCTCAGTGGCTTGTTTATAATATGGACGAGCACATTGTAAGGTGAGCAGAGGACAGTTGCTTCTCCTGTTTGAAGAACTCACAGAGCTCTTTTCTTCCCCAGGCCTCCTGCTCCTTGTACATATGCCAGACCCTACACAGGACACCCTGACTCAGGAGAATCAATACTGTTATAAGAACCCCAAAGAAGATATTTCACTCTCTGCATGGTCAGTCATTCCAAGTCCTCACGATTTGTCGTTCTGATCTAGTGGTAGGCGTACCCTGTGGGGTTGATTACAGGTGAGGAGTGGACCGTGCTGCCAGTCTTTCACAAGCATTTACTGAGCCACCGGGCACCAGGTGCTGAGTTAGATGTCAGGCACTTACTATATTCCAGGTGTGTCCTAGGCACTTCACCTAACATCGACTCATTTAATGGTCACAATGGCCCTGGGAGAAGGGCACCATTCTGCCAATGAGGGAACTGAGGTGCAGAGGAGTCACAAAGCCTGCTAGCGCTAGCAGGACCCAGGCTGTCTGGCTTCGGAGTCTATGTGCCTACTATAGCATAGACCTTACTCTCAGAGAAGTTAAAATCTGTTTGAGTATCTACTATGTTCAAAGTACCAGGCCAGACGTTCTCATTGCCTTAAACATTGTTAGCATCTAGTAGAGGGGATAAGGAATGGACCCACCTTGCGATCAGTCTCATGAGAGCCGTTCTACGGACAAGCGCACATCTCCCTAGAGGGAGATCCATGAAAGGTGGCCTCTTTGTACACCAGCCCTAGCAGGTTGCCTAGTCCATCTGCCTGTCTTTTCTGTTAAAGATCCTCAAGGCAGGTCATTTCATAGCTGCCCTTGGTAACCAATTCTGTGTCTTAAAACAGTAACGGGCAATTCTTCTTGATGTCTAACTAAAACATCTTGTGCTGTAGTTTAAATCTGGTCCCTCTGGTCTGTTCTCAGAGAAGATGGAGAGCAGCTGGCCACCATCTTCTGCATAATAACCCTTTAGGGGACAGGAGACTGTTATTGAGTCCCTTTTGGGCTCTAGATACGATTACCCATCATGGGTAGACTGAGGAAACAGGATGTAAACGTGGTGCTTCATTTTCATGGCAAATGAGTTTCTGTGGGAATTTAGTGACCCTGAGGCCAGGGTAGTTGCCTTTGTCCATGGACAAGATGTTGGGGTAGGCAGCTGTGAGGTGGCCAGTGATTTTCTCCCAAGGGCAGTAAACAGACTATGATGCATCCCGGGAAACACTTCATCCCTATTAAAACCTAGAGAAGTTCATTCTAAAGCCTCAGTTTTAGAAGCCACGGGAGGTTTGCTCCCCAGTCAGAGTTAGTCACCTTCTCAGGGAGAAGCAGGTGGTAAAATGAGCAGTAAAGAGAGAAATCAATGTATATTTAGATTTGATCTTAGTTGATGTCATACTAATGCTTGTTTTAAAAAAATAACATCTATTTAGAGGCACCTGGGCGGGTCAGTTGGTTAAGCATCTGACTTTTGATTTTGACTCAGGTCATGATCTCAGGGTTGTGAGATCAGGCCCTGCGTTGGGCTCCGCACTCAGTGAAGAGTCTGCTTCTCTCCTTCCTCCACTCCCTCTGCCCTTCCCCCTAATCCTGTGTGCTCTCTCTCTCTAAAATAAATAAATCTTTAAAAAATTAAAAAGACATCTATTTATTACCTCCTAGGCCCTCAGAAAATATGTCTCAAATGGTAATAATTTTATTTTATTTTATTTTTTTTAAAAGATTTTATTTATTTATTTGACAGAGATAGAGACAGCCAGCGAGAGAGGGGGAACACAAGCAGGGGGAGTGGGAGAGGAAGAAGCAGGCTCATAGCAGAGGAGCCTGATGTGGGGCTCGATCCCAGAATGCCAGGATCACGCCCTGAGCCGAAGGCAGACGCTTAACCACTGCACTACCCAGGCGCCCCTTAAATGGTAATAATTTTAAACTACAAAGTATTGAATGTTGTTGGGGTAAAAATGCCCATTGCTGAGGTAATAACTTCCAATCCAAGAAATATTTTTCTTTTTGCAAATATTAATGAAGGATAGCAGAATATGTCACCTCAAAATATGCTGCTTAGGTGTGTTAATTATTCTGAACTATAGGCACTTCGAAAAGTAGGAAATACAAGGAGAGGAGTCTTCTGAACAACCGTATCTGCCTAAAGACAGATCTTCCAAAAGGAACTCAGTTGTCATAAATCCCCTCCCCAGGGAGTCTCATTAACCACAGAAGACTGACTCTCATCACAAGGGAGGAGATTGGAAGTCAGCACCACACCCAGACAAACTGTGTCACAAACGATTATACCTCCCATCTGTTCTTCTGAGGGCCCACACATCTCCCCTAAAACCCATTTATTCACCCCTAAGAGGCCTACATCCTACCCCTTTTCCCTATTAAGATGGTATTTAAGCCCGAATTCTAAGCCACCTCAGGGAGTTATTCGTTTTTCCCTGAGTATCTCCCTTTTATACATGAGGCACACACGTTAATAAGCTTCTGTTTGTTTCCTCTTGTTAGTCTGTCTCTCATTACAGGGGTCTGAGCCAAGAATTCAGAAGGTAGAGGGAGAACTCTTTTTCCTGCCCTACATTGACCATGAAGCTTCTTTGTGTTTTGTTCGACTTTTCTCCCAGTAGTCAACCATTTTATAGACATCAGATTTGAAGAGGTATTCAGAAGCTAGAGCATTAATCATTTCCCTGTCTACTGCTGTTCAGAGAGATGGATCTCTCCTGTCCTCCAAGAACTTTATGAAAAGAAAGTGGACTTTTGTTAAGTACACGCAGCATTTACATGGTATGTAAATATATCATTCTTCTGCTATCATCAAAAGGAAAATGTCCATGAACGTGTATTTTGATTTCTTTGTCAGAATCTCCACCTTTTTCTTTCTTGCTTTTCTCTCTTAATATCCATTTTGTGCTGTCAGGGCTCCTCAGTTCCCATCTGAGTTTCTTTGAGATGAAAATGCCTTTATTCTAATCTATCTTCCTTCTGCTGCCGCTGAATGCAACAGTCCCTTGTTTGAACTACATCTTGTCATGACATTAGACTAACATGAGGACCTTTGAATAAAGCAAATCCCATTCTGCCAACAGGGGAAGCAAGAGTCTTGGTTAAGTGTTTTGGTCAAAATCCTATACTGAGGCACAGAGTGAATTCAGGACTTTTTGACTTGCAGGCCACCGACGGGGACCCTGGGCTATGAGGTTCTTCCTAAAAGGTGTGACACCAAATTTGGCTAGAGGGGGTTAGATGGATGAAATGATCTTTTAAGAAGCCTTTCAGTCTGAAGGTATTTTCTACTAATGAATTGTTAGAGATTAATATAGTGCTTAAGTCATTTATCCCAATAGGTTTGGGTTCCTAGGATTCAAACTTCAGTGCGTTCCTGGGTATGGACTGCAGCTCTCTATTCTTGCTCAGTAGTATAATCACTTCCATCTCCTACTTGGCAAACCAAGTTTTGGGTGAGAAGAATTGTTAGGCAATACAATTAGGATCAAAAATATTTCTTGGGGGTGCCTGGGTGGCACAGCGGTTGAGCATCTGCCTTTGGCTCAGGGCGTGATCCCAGCCTTGTGGGATCGAGCCCCGCATCAGGCTCCTCTGCTGTGAGCCTGCTTCTTCCTCTCCCACTCCCCCTGCTTGTGTTCCCTCTCTCGCTGGCTGTCTCTATCTCTGTCAAATAAATAAATAAAATCTTAAAAAAAAATATTTCTTGAAGTTGAAAAGGTAGTTCAATACCAATAAGATTAAATTGAACAGGGATACTCCCTTCCATCCTCCTGAGTGCCAGTCCCTTTCCTAATGGAAGAACTTTTAAGAATCTAGTACATAGGGTTTAAGCCCAGCATTTCCCTTAACATATGCCACACAAAAGTTCCTATGTCATTAAATGCGCTTCAGAAAGATCATTTTCATAGACACGATGTTCTATCTTATATATATGCTGTAATATATTTAACATTCCCCTATTTTTGGCTAGGTATATTGTTTCCAATTATTTAGTCTTATAGATAATATTACAGTGATCATCCTTTCATATTAAAAATAATTTAACAGGGACAAATGTCAAGGCATTTATTTAGGCTCAAAGGCAATCACAAAATTCTAGTTTTTTATTTGTCTGGTTTCCCAGCAACTTCTAGGTGGGGGGAGATATCGGATGTTTTGCTTGCCCACAAATGTAGTATTTCCTAACAGTGTGACCAGTATGTTGTTCAGTATGGCAAACACAGGCGTCCTATTCAGATCGGGGAGGCATTTGTTCCACTGTACGCTGTGCTAGGCACGTTATATTTGAAATACTATGTCTGTTCCAGATACCACCCTTCATAAGCAACATGGACCAACATTTAGAGGAGATCAACAAAATCTGGTATTATCAGATGAGTAATGGCTGAAAGAAGTGAGAGGTTTAACCTTGAGGAAGAGATCAGACCTAAGGTTATACAATTACAGATTTCAAATACAAGAAAGAACATTCTGGAGAAGAAGAATTTAGAGATCCCCCATGTCTGAAAGCTATAGGAGGAAGATTTCAGAAGATGTGGCCTAGAGCAGTAAAAAAAATAATAATAAAATAAAAGGAAACCCTATGGCCTCTGCTAGATTGCCTTCTCCCCTCGGAGGACCGTGAGTTTGGAAGAGCAGGGTAAAATCAGAGATGGGCCAGGTGTGAAACAGTCAGCTCCTCCTCTTATACTCTGGGATGTTGGCATTCTCCAAGGTCCCGTCCTTGCCTCTCTCCACTTTCTACTACACTTACCTCAGGCAAGCACATCTGCCTCCAAGGCTTTAACACCCACTCATCCAAACATGACTTTCCAATCTACATCTCCAGCCCTCGCCTTTCTCTTGAGATCCAATTACTATCTTTTAAACTGTGATGGATCAAGATCAAGATGTAACTTCCTGTCTTCATTAGTCAGGACTCTTGGTTGCAAGTGTCAGAAACTCAGTAGTAATTACCTTAGGCAAAAAGGGTAATTTATTGGTTCATGTTAACCAAACTATAGGACAGGCCAGAATTAAACTAGCTTCAGGGATGCCTGGAATCAGGGACTGAAAGGCCACCAGAACTCACTTTCCTTCTGTCTCTCATACCTGCTTCTCCCCATGTGTTTCCATTTTTCTCTACTGAAGACCAACTTCTTCCACATATGAGACATAACCACTGGAATCTCTATATTTGCAACTTCATAGATTGATCATAAGAAAAAGAAAGGTTCTTTCCCTCAGTGCCAATTCAAAATTCAGAATTATCAAGGAAGGTCTCTGGGTCACATGCCCATGTTAACCAAACACTCAGATAGGGTGAAGAAAACAGACATTATGATTGGACAAGCTTGTATCTGGCACGCATACTCTAGAGCAATCATTATAGCTAAGGAAATGGGGTCATGTCAAAAAAAAAAAAAGAAAGAAAAGAAAAGGAAGGCAGCTCTCGTTAGGTGCATTAATTCACATGGGGCGGGGAAGAACAGGTATGTCCACTGTTTCCAGGAAATGGGCACAGTGTAGGGTAGACAAAACATTAATGCCCACTGTATTCTCCAGCAATGCTCTGTCTTCCATATTCTTCGTCCCTACCAATGATATCTCTACTCATCCAGTCTTGCAAACTGTGCCTCAACTTCATAAAAACTTTGGTTAATTCCTCAAACAAAATCCACACTCCTTAGCTTGGAATGCAAATCCCTTCCCAATCTGACTTCAACCTATCTTTTCAGCCTTATCTCCTTTAATTCTGTTCCACTCCCACTCTCTGCTTTCCCCACACAACCATACCATGCTGCCCACACTTGTTTACTCTTCCTCAGACCCACAGACCCCGTCCCAGCTCTGCGCATTTGCCCACGCTCTTCTCTTCGCCTGCATTTTTTTTGTCCTTTCTCACTTTTGTCACCTTCAAGATTTAGGTATAATATCGCCTTGCCTTTATTCTACACTCCAGGCACATCTTGTATTTCCCGTGACACATTAATTCATCTCTGATAAGCACTTATTACGTGAAATTATCATTTGTTTGTTTATGTATTTGTCTCCTCACCAGGCCAAGAGCTCTTGGAAGGCAAGGACTATACATTATTCGTCTTTGAAGTGAGTCCTAGCAAAGGGCTGGGTGTGTGAATGGCTATCATCTGGCACACAGGAGATGGTCAATAAATGTGGAATGAGTAAAGCAACAATTAACATTTTCTAACTTACAGAATTCATTTGGTAGTTTTAATAACTGAAACCACATATTACCAAAACTAGGAGTTCTTTTTTCTTTCCTTAGGAAAAGAGAGGTAATTAAAAGATAATGAGTGGGTTCATTTGATTTCATTATTTCCACCCAAAATACTTCATTCAAATTTGCCAGATGCTACTGCAATGCCCACCATCCAGTCATACACTGAGTGTATGTCATAACCTTTTCACTGTTCTACTAGCCCAAACTGTAAATAGATTTTCTCTTTGCTGGGTTCCAGAATGCACACCGTACCACTGGCAGGTAAATGAATATTGTACCTGTGGAGCTGGCTACACGCTTAACAATTCACATACCTGTTGGTTAGTCATGAGTTCTCCCCTTAGATGAACAGATTTGAACAGCAAAGATCCCAAACAGTTGTGAGGTTTGTAACAAGTGAATCGTATTACTAAAACAGAGCCTTTATTTTTGAGTGCTATGATTTTGTCTAGGTCCTCAGAGTTTATTCAAGATTATTCTCATTCCATCCGTCTGCAGTTTGCTTTCCCACATAGGAGGCAAAGGCATGAAGTACAGCTAGCTGCCTCCTATAACCCATCATATTCTCTGCTGTTGGTGATGATTTACCACCTAGAGCTGTGCCAGTTACAACTTATGCTGCATTGCCTCAGACACCTGGGGCATTCCTCAAAATCTAGATTACCCATGAGGCTGTTTCCTGCCTGCAGTGTCATCTAACCTGTGTGACAGCAGGGGGAATGCCTGAGAAGTAACAAGCTAGATCTCATGCCCCTCTGTGGTATCATTCCTCTTATTGGAATAAACTGGACTCTCCAAGGTCATCTGACAAGAGCGTCAACTTTCTGTAAAACACCCCTGGCTATATTAAAAGTACCCTCAATCTTTGTTACTTTACCTTTTATATTAGTATATTTTCCTTATTATTTAGTTTTCTGTCTACACTCCAATTTATGGTCCAAGTCTGACTCTAAGCTGGAGAACTGTGAACATAAATTGCTTTGCAGAATTGATATTACTTTTATTGTTGGCAGCTTTGAGAGTCAACGCTGTGTATTGCAGAAGATGAGAGCTAGAAGGGGGCTTCAGACCACATCCTCATCTTACAGATGGGGGACTGAGGCCCAGGAGGAGGAAGTGACTTGCCAAGTTGGTGGAAGAGCCAAGACTGGATTCAGATTAATGCAACTAATTGTAAAACCAACAACTATATATGTGGATATTCAAGGCATGGATGTAGGTGCTGCTGGAAGAAAAGAGGATAAATTACAACCCGGCCCTGACTGTCAATGATGGCAAGTGACGTAACTGCAGTCTGTGACCATCTAGATGAAGCCAAAGCATTAGATGTGAGTGTTGCTGTTGCTGACCGCAAAAATGTACAAAGGGTTCTCAACGAGAGGGTCTCAGGCTGGAAGGGATACCCAAAATTCTACTATCCTTACCCACAACTCTGCTTTGTTCCTAATCCGCTAGGGCTATCTGGAATCGACAAGATACAAATCTGCCTGGAAGCCAAGGGATGGATGGACAGTAAGGAGTGTAAATCAGGGATATATTCTGGGGGGCCTGGGGGGCTCAGTTGGTTAAGTGTCCAACTCTTCATTTTGGCTCAGGTCATGATCTCAAGGATGTGATACTGGGCCCCGTGTTGGGCTCTGTGCTCAGAGCAGAGTTTGCTTGAGATCCTCTCTTTCTCCCTCTCTCTCTGCCCCTCACCCTGCTCGTACACTCTCTCTCATAAATAAAGAAATAAATAAAATATTACAAAAATTAATCATAGATATATTCTTATCTAGGTTGCTTATTAAGTTGCCTTGGTTTTTCCTTCTGGCATTCCATGTTTCCTTTCTTAGGCTTTCCAAGAAGTGAAGGATTGTGTCGAGCGCGACAGCACGACAGCACTGCGGCATGACTTCTCTCAGACCTTCTGGCCCTTCCACCATTGCCTTACAGATACCCTCCTCTTGGAACGACTCGATGGGTCATAAAATTCGATCTCAGTGTTGAGCAACTAGCGTATGTCAGTGCTGAGTGCTTTTCATACCCACATGGTCTTAGGTAATTCTCACAATATCATTAAAAGACAAGGAAACAGCGTTCAGAGGAGTCCAGCAACTCTCCAATGCCACATGGTACAACGTGGCACAGCTGGGTCTCTAACACAAGATGGTCTGACTCTAAAACCTGTTTTTCATGACAGCACATTGTTGTTCAAAAACAAAATGCTAAACACATGACACATATATTTTCAAAATGTTCATCTTAAGATACATCTATTTTTTAAATGAAGGATATCGGTGTGAAGATCAGGCGAATACAGCCACGTTGCAACAAAGTTACGCCAAAGGATCACTGGACTGGTAATCACAGTGCCTGTGACTGGGGCCTAAGCCAGCTGGGCACTGAAACATGACCTCAGGGAGTCAGTTTGTTCTGTCCTCCACAGCAGCAAATTATCTGCCCCCCCGCCCCCAGGTTCACAGGAATAGTATGAAGTTAAACTTTAAAAAAACTTATAGTGTACCAAGTTCAACTCCTCAGAGTTTGAGAGAAGTATTCAAACACGTGCGTTGGTACGTCATAGATTCCAATTTTAAGCCAAGTTTATGGCTTCCCTTTTTTGACACACATTTTATAAAGAGCAAAGAATGCGCATATTGTTTTCTGAGGTGTTAACTTCACAACTGTAAGAAACTGAGTATCTTGTCTGTGTCAAGGAGGATGGTGAAACTCTGGGGCCCTGTAACTTGTGAACGATATAGAGCAGACCCAGGAGATAGTACCACGGGTACATGAAGAGCTGCAGGGTGAGGCCAGAGAGAAGTTAGAGAACTGGAGATTATTTTATATTTTATCTTATTTCATTTTATTTTATTTTTACTTTTATTTTTATTTTATGTCTGAAGAGGTAAGTTTTGAAGAGTAACTGTGTTTATGGACTCAGAAAGTACTCAATAATTTTTTGCTGGACTAAATAAAATTTCATATGAGAAAAGGAAAGAAAATAAGATGAAATATCATGTGAATGAATGATTGTATAGAAGAACTTTGAAATAGGCAAGACTCTAAAACATTCAAAGAGTTCACTACTGGGAAGGAGCCCCCCTTTTCCTCAGGAATTTTTACATATGGGACAAATGCGTATCTCGGTGGCCCTGAGTGGGGGCTGTGCCACCTGTGACTGAAGGAGAAACGAGATTGTTTCTGGAGAGTTCTTTCATCCCAGCTCTCCAAAGTGCAGAGAGGTACTCAGCGCCCAGATGGCGCTGCCAGTTCTGAAGGGAGGTGCTGCCACCTAGTGTTTGTAGCTCTCACCCTCAGTGGCGCCCACCCGCCCAGGAAGCCCCCAAACGTAGACTTGGACCTCCAGCCATATGACATAGACCTAAACAGCAAAGCCGTTCAGAAAACACGATCACATTAAATTATTTGTTGAATGAGAATATTCTTTTGAGAAAAATATGAGTAATTAGCCCAGCACTGAGATGTGAGAGTCCAAGTTCACTTACACCTCTCATGTGGTGACTATGTAGGGGGGCTACAGGTGACATGCAGAAAACCTGTTCTGTGTGCCTTTAATAGTAGGTTGACATGGGTCCAAGTGGTGGAAGATACTGGGAGGGGATTACAGATCCAGGGAAGATTTTCTAAAGTTTGGCATTAAACGAATACTGTCTCACGGGAGCGGGTGCTTAGTGTGACTGTGTCCAGACACTGGCTGGAGTACTTCTTTATGGGAAAGCTGAAGAAGGCATTTACACCATCAAAACCACCCAAATGATTGACTGAAGCACACAGTCTTTAAATCTCCTCTCATGCCAGACTCCGCGCTCCTTAAAGCAGGGCTCTTACCATCGTGCTCTTTGCTGAGCATGCGGGCTGGTGAGTGGTAGAGATAGACACTCAGTGAGTGTTTTGTGGAATGTATGAATATATCCACTTAGAATTTCCCTTAGAAAGAAAGCTAGCCCAAGTAAAACAGTTTAGCTTCTACAGGAGAATGCGACGTACTCTGAGTGCCAGGCCAGTTTCTAAATGTCAGGGGCTGATCTTTCTGTCCTTCTCAACTTGTTAAATAACTATCTCACAGAATTCAAACCTCAGACAAGGTTACTGGAGACTATGATAAAATGAGACAAAGCAAGGCCACTTCATAATTTTGTCTGAGCACACACAAAAATAAGGCCGCTGTCCACCTGCAGAATATCAACCATCCCCGTCTTTCAGCCAAAATGAGAGATTTGCTACTGCTTTACAAATTGCAGCTCGTCCCCTGCCTCATCTTCCCAGCCAGACAGATAAGATTTACTGAGATACCCAATCAAGACTCACCCCTGCATCCAATTGAGGGCAAAACGCCACTTCCTTAAATGCGACCCCAAATCACCCAACCAAAGCCCACGTCCTAGGATAAGTTCTTTCTAACACTCTCTTACTGGGACACTCCACAGTTCCTCATGGTCTGTGTTCTCCCTCAGTACGACCCACAGGACTGCTTCTGGTGGTCT
Organism: Ursus maritimus; assembly: GCF_017311325.1. Classification (NCBI taxonomy): domain Eukaryota; kingdom Metazoa; phylum Chordata; class Mammalia; order Carnivora; family Ursidae; genus Ursus; species Ursus maritimus. The sequence continues at coordinate 4,851,732 of NW_024425119.1, forward strand.
TTGGCTGAAGGCCACTGACCAAGTAAATGCTAAGGAAAAAAAAAAAGAAGAAGAAGAAGTATGCCCCTAACTCCAGGTGTAACGTGAATCCCATAAGAATCCCAGATCTGTGAGGGTTGAATCAGCTACAGAACACTTCTGAAAACAGGAAGGGTCTTCTAGATCAATATCCACTGACGCTGACTGAAGCTTACTCTGTGCCAGGCATTGTCCACGCATTCTACAGGAAGGATTTCATCAAGTGAGGTAGGCATTATTATCTCCATTTATAGATGAGGAAACTGAATCACAGAGAGGCTAAGAAACCTCTCCAAGGTTGGCTAGCTGGTCAGTGGTGGAGCCAGGGTTCAACTTGGTCATCTGACTCCAGGGCCCATGCTTCAGATAGATAGGACTTTGAAGGAAAAAGAGAGGTAGGCAAGTATGTGTTCTGGGGGAAGCAGCAGTGCATGAGCAAAGGCACAGGGGCAAGAATACACAAGTCTACCTAACAAGCATCTTGATTCTCCTAGTAAGTAGTATAAAGACCTACACAATCTCTGCTCCTCTCTCCATGTACCCCTTAGCACTGGTTCTAGTCCCCTTAAGACTGACTCCCAGAGTCAGGTGCAGGGCTGGGGGGCAGCACATTCTGGTTCTTAAAGAGGATTGGATTCTGTCACCTTAATTTTAATGATAAAAATGCTACAGCCTGCCGCCTCCCCCACGCCTTGTTCCTCTCATCTCCTGAAAGCCTGATGTGACATTGTTAGGTGTGGCCAGGAGACTAAAATCCATCCTTTACCTAATTAATATCCACTCATCTTTCAGGTCCCTACCTTGCAATGCCCCTTCTTGGGGAGGCTTCTGTAATTCTCCAGGATAGGGTAGGTCCTGTTGCCACAGGCTTTCACAGTGGTCTGAACTCCCCCTTCGGTAAAGTGTATTGCTCTGGTTACAGTTCAATATATGTCCTCCCTCCCTCCTTGCTAGACTCTGAGTTCCACGAGAGCAGATGCCATGCTTGACTTGTTCACTGCCTGGCACACTGCGGGACCTCTGAGTGCTGAACTGAAAGGAAAGGGGGACAGAATGGCAGGAAAGGTTCAGGGAGAGGCAGGGCAATTCCCTTCCCTTCCTATTCCAAAGTCTTGCTTCATAATGCATCACGATCCCTACTACTCTACTTTCTTGACCCCAACTCAAAAAGCACCCTCAGTCAGGTCAGATGGTGCCTGGAGGAATCTAACCATGCTCTGTCAGGTCTTTTACTTTTAACAAGAGTCTTTCATAAACCTCACCTTCTGAAAAGTGAACCTTCCCCTCTGCTGATTTATCCAAGTTCACACTGAGTCAAACACAAAGTTAGAAATAAAACTCAGATCAGCAACTCCCAAGATGGTGCTTGATCTCCTTCTTAAAGGAATAAAGAGGAGGAACTGGGCTCGAACTCTGAATTCTCTAAGAACGTTAATCAAATGTGAATTTACAAATGCCTGCAGCTTCCACATGTTAGCCAGGAGACTTTAAAGTATAATGAGCCTGTCAGGAAGAGGGATTTTTAAAAAAAGGAACAAGGAAACCCAAGAAGTACAATCTGGATTTATAATTAATATGGTAAAAATGATTTGGATTAAATCCTGGATTGTGATTCTCCTAAGCTGGTTTACCCTAGTGAAGTTAGCATAATCCGGAGTCAGAAGCAGCTTACTGTATAACCTCTGGTGGAGGGTACAGCAAGGCTAAAAAGCTACAGGAAAACAAATGTCTTTGGCATTACCCTGTGTTCCAGACTCATGAGAAGCCACTTAAAAATGAATAAAACCAATGTTAAATTCTAGCAACATCGCCACACAGTGAGAAAGTTCAAATGAAAGCCAAGTTCTCAGCCTGCAGTGCTGAAGAATGAAAGCCAAGCAATTAGAACTGAGAAAATGGATTACATAATCTTACAGCCGGCGACTTAACTCAGTAATAGCAAGGAATTTACTGTCTCAGTGTTAAGAATAACCGAGACATCTTTTTACCTGTGATGGGTCAGGTGCAATTCAGCACAGGATGGGGGCAGGGGAAAGAGAGAGACCACAGAGGCTCTCCACCACCTTCCAGCCTGCAGTCTCTGGAACGTGAGAAGTGAACCAACTCTGCAAAAAAGTGAAGCTTTCATGGGTGAATTTAGAACATCTTTCCTGGATGTGTAGGGCTCATGTCTCCCATATATATTACAAAAACCAGGCAGCCCCCAAATAATTGTGTACTTCATATTTCTTTGAAATGTTCATCTCTTCCATCAGTGTTGCCCCAAGTGACATCACAAAATTATTCATAGGAAATGAGGCAGGGCAGCTTGTTTGCACCAAGGCTCTTCCTGCATATAGTGCAAAGGGGTAAAAATAAGTCAACTCCTTGTGCTAAAGTTTCTAATAAAAACTAATTTCTGACAAGGCATTGTTTGTTTTTCCTTTCCTTGCTATTTTGCATTACCTTTTATTTTTCCTTTTTTTACAAGTACAGAATGTGTAACTTCATCTAGAAATAGGCTCTTCGCTTTGAACAAAATACAATGTTTATTCAAAAACAAACAGAACATCCTTCCCCAAGCAGAATGGACAATGTGGGGCTATAGCACAACCAAGGTCGCTGTCAGACTGTCCCCACTGCTATTCCTTGGTGACCTGGCAGGTGGCCTCAAATCTGGGATGGCCTAGGAACAGAACTTGTAAAGATGTCACATTTCTATAAGTCAAGCAGAGAAAGACAATTATCATATGGTTCCACTCACTTGTGGAACATAAGGAATAGCAGGGAGATCAGTAGGAGAAGGAAAGGAAGAATGAAGGGGGGGGTGATAAGCAGAAGGGGGAATGAACCATGAGTGACTATGGACTCTGGGAAACAAACTAAGGGTTTCAGAGGGGAGGCAGACAGGGGGATGGGCTAGCCCAGTGATGGGTATTAAGGAAGGGCACGTATTGCATGGAGCACTGGGTGTTATACGCAAACGATGAATCATGGAACACTACATCAAAACCTAATGATATACTGTATGGTGACTAACAACATAATAATAATAAAAAAAAGATGTCACATTTCTATACCATCAGAGTTGCATTTCATCACACTGAGCCTTACCAATAGGCCAACATTTATACAGACTGGGACACGATTTTAGTGAACAGAAAACTAGATTTGTTTCCACAGGTAAGCCTTTTAAAAAAAATTAGATTCAATTAGCCAACATATAGTACATCATTAGTTACAGATATAGTGTTCAGTAATTCATCAGTTGCATATAACACCCAGTGCTCATCACATCATGGGCCCTCCTTAATGCCCATCACCCCATTACCCCATTTTCCTACCCACCTCCCCTCCAGCAACTTCAGTTTGTTTCCTATGATTAAGAGTCTCTCATGGTTTTTCTCCCTTTCTGATGACTTCCCATTCAGGTTTCCCTCCCTTCCCCTATAATCCTTTGCACTGTTTCTTATATACCATTTATGAGTGAAACCATATGATAATTATCTTTCTCTGATTGACTTATTTTGCTCAGCATAATACCCTCCAGTTCCATCCATGTGGATGTAAATAGTAAGTATTCATCCTTTCTGATGGCTGAGTAATATTCCGTTGTATATATGTACCACATCTTCTTTATCCATTCATCTGTCAATGGACATCTTGGTTCTTTCCACAATTTGGCTATTGTGGACATTGCTGCTATAAACACTGGGGTGCAGGTGCCCCTTCGGATCACTACATTTGTAACTTTGAGGGTAAATACCCAGTAGTGCAATTGCTGGGTCATAGAGTAGCTCTATTTTTAACTTGAGGAACCTCCATATTGTTTCCTAGAGTGGCTGTACCAGCTTGCGCTCCCACCAACAGTGTAAGAGTGTTCCCCCTTTTCCACAACCTCGCCAACATTTATTGTTTGCTGTCTTGTTAATTTTAGTCATTCTCACTAGTGTGAAGTGGTATCTCAGTGTGGTTTTGATTTGTATTTCTCTGATGCTAAGTGATGTGGAGCATTTTTTCATGTGTCTGTTGGCCATTTGGATGTCTTCTTTGGAGAAATGTCCGTTCATGTCTTTTGCCCATTTCTTGATTGGATTATTTGGTTTTTGGGTATTGAGTTTGATAAATTCTTTATAGATCTTAGATACCAGCCCTTTATCTGATGTGTCATTTGCAAATATCTTCTTCCATTCCATACGTTGCCTTTTAGTTTTGTTGACTGTTTCCTTTGCTGTGCAGACGCTTTTATCTGGATGAAGTTTCAATAGTTCATTTTTGCTTTTGTTTCCCTTGCCTTTGCAGATGTGTCTAGCAAGAAGTTGTTGCAGCTGAGGTTGAAGAGGTTGCTGCCTGTGTTCTCCTCTAGGATTTTGATAGATTCCTGTCTCACATTGAGGTTTTTCATCCATTTTGGGTTTACCTTTGTGTATGATGTAAGAAAATGGTCCAGTTTCATTCTTCGACATGTGGCTATCCGATTTTCCCGGCACCATTTACTGAACAGACTATCCTTTATCCATTGGATATTCTTTCCTGCTTTGTAGAAGATTAGCTGACCATAGAGTTGAGGGTCCATTTCTGGGTTTTCTATTCTGTGCCATTGATCTATGTGTCTGTTTTTGTGCCAGTACTGTATTGTCTTGATGATTACAGCTTTGTAATATAGTTTGAAGTCCGGCATTGTGATACCACCAGCTTTGGTTTTCTTTTTCAACATTCCTCTAGCTATTCAGGGTCTTTTCTGGTTCCATACAAATTTTAGGATTGTTTGTTCCAGCTGTGAAAAATGTTGATGGTATTTTGATGGGGACTGCACTGAATGTGTATATTGCTCTGGGTTGCACAGACATTTTAACAGTATTTATTCTTCCAATCCATGAGCATGAAATGTTTTTCCATTTTTTTGTCCTTCCTCAATTTCTTTCATAAGTATTCTATAGTTTTTAGAGTCCAGATCCTTTACCTTTTTGGTTAGGTTTATTCCTAGGTATCTTATGGGTTTTGGTGCAATTTTAAATGGGATAGATTCCTTAATTTCTCTTTCTTCTGGCTGTTAGTGTATAGAAATGCAACTAATTTCTGTGCATTGATTTTATATCCTGCCATGTTGCTGAATTCCTGTATGAATTCTAGCAATTTTGGAGTAGAGTCTTTTGGGTTTTCCACATAAAGTATCATGTCATCTGCAAAGAGTGAGAGTTCGACTTCTTCTTTGCCAATTTGATTGCCTTTATTTCTTTTTGTTGTCTGATCGCTGAGGTTAGGATTTCTAGTAGTATGTTGAACAATAGTGGTGAGAGTGGGCATCCCTGTGTGTTCCTGACCTTAGGAAAAAAGCTCTCAGTTTTTCCCCATTGAAAGTGATATTTGTTGTGGGCTTTTCATATATGGCTTTTATAATATTGAGGTATGTTCCCTCTATCTCTACACTGTGGAGAGTTTTAATCAAGAAAGGATGCTGTATTTTGTCAAATGCTTTTTCTGCACCAATTGAGAGGTTCATATGGTTCTTGTCCTTTCTTTTGTTAATGGAATATATCACATTGATTGATTTGCAAATGTTGAACCACCCTTGCAGCCCAGGAATAAATCCCCGCTTGGTCATGGTGAATGATTCTTTTGATGTACTGTTGGATCCTATTGGCTAGTATCTTGGTGAGAATTTTGGCATCCATGTTCATCAGTGATATTGGTCTGTAATTCTCCTTTCTGATGGGGTCTTTGTGTAGTTTTGGGATCAAGGTAATACTGGCCTCATAGAATGAGTTTGGGAGTTTTCCTTCCATTTCTGTTTTTTTGAAACAGCTTCAGAAGAATAGTATTAGCTCTTCTTCTTCTTTTTAAAATTTTATTTTATTGTTAGTTTTTAAATGTTTGGTAGAATTTCCCTGGGAACCCATCTGGCCCTGGACTCTTGTTTGTTGGGAGATTTTTGATTACTGTCAATTTCTTTGCTGGTTATGGGTCTGTTACCCAGGTTTTCTATTTCTTCCTGTTTCAGTTTTGGTAGTTTATAAGTTTCCAGGAATGCATCCATTTCTTCCAGATTGCCTAATTTTTTGGCATGTATTTGTTCATAATATGTTCTTAAAATTGTATTTCCTTGATGTTGGTCATGATCTCTCCTCTTTCATTCATGATTTTATTAATTTGGGTCCTTTCTCTTTTCTTTCTGATAAGTCTAGCTAGAGGTTTATTGATCTTATTAATTCTTTCAAAGGACCAGCTTTTTTTTTTTCCCATGCGTTCCTCCATTTTTATTCCTTTTTATTGCCAAATAATATTCCATCATATAGATATGGCACTTTTTGTTTACCATTCATCAATTCATAGACATTTGTGTTGTTTTCCTTTTTTTGGATACATGAATAATGTTACTATGATCATTTTTGTACAAGTTTTTATTAATTTATTTATCTATTTATTTATTTATT
>NW_024425119.1:4860242-4978048 GCF_017311325.1 Ursus maritimus
TATTTATTTATTTATTAATATTTTTTTATTATATTATGTTAGTCACCATACAGTACATCCCTGGTTTTTGATAGAAAGTTCAATGATTCATTAGTTGCGTATAACACCCAGTGCACCATGCAATACGTGCCCTCCTTACTACCCATCACCAGCCTATCCCATTCCCCCACCCCTCCCCTCTGAAGCCCTCAGTTTGTTTCTCAGAGTCAAAGGACCAGCTTCTTTTTTTTTTTTATAATGATTTTTTATTTTATTATGTTAGTCACCATACAGTACATCCCCAGTTTCCGATGTAAGGCTCAGTGATTCATTAGTTGTGTATAACACCCAGTGCACCATGCAATACATGCCCTCCTTACTACCCATCACCGGCCTATCCCATTCCCCCACCCCCCTCCCCTCTGAGGCCATCAGTTTGTTTCTCATAGTCCATAGTCTCTCATGTTTCATTCCCCCTTCTGATTACCCCCCCTTTCTTTATCCCAAAGGACCAGCTTCTAATTTCACTGATGTGTTCTACTGTTCTTTTAGTTTCTAGTTCATTAATTTCTGCTCTAGTCTTTATTATTTCTCTTCTCCTGCTTGGTTTAGGCTTTATTTGCTGTTCTTTCTCCAGCTTCTTTAGGTGTAAGGTTAGCTTGTGTATTTGAGACTTTTCTAATTTTTTGAGTAAGGCTTGTATTGCTATGTACTTCCCTCTTAGAACCAACTTTGCTGTATCCCAAAGGTTTTGAACAGTTGTGTTTTCATTTCATTTGTTTCCACGAGTTTTTAAAATTCTCTAATTTCCTGGTTGACCCATTCATTCTTTAGTAGGATGTTCTTTAATCTACAAGTGTTTGGGTTCCTTGCAAATTTCCTCTTGTAATTGAGTTCAAGTTTCAAAGTACTGTAGTCCAAGAATATGCAGGGAATAATCCCAATCTTTTGGTACTGGTAGAGACCTAATCTGTGACCCAGTATGTGATCTATTCTGGAGAATGTTCCATGTGCACTGAAGAATAATGTGTATTCTGTTGCTTTAGGATGGAATGCTCTGTATATACCTGTGAAGTCCATCTGGTCCAGTATGTCATTAAAAGCCCTTGTTTCCTTGTTGATCTTCTGCTTAGATATGTCCACTGCTGTGAGTGGGGTGTTGAAGTCCCCTACTATTATTGTATTATCAGTGTATTTCTTTAATTTTGTTACTAATTGGTTTACATAATTGGCTGCTCCCAAGTTAGGGGCATAAATATTTATAATTGTCAGATCTTCTTGTTGGATAGACTCTTTGAGTATGATATAGTGTCCCTCTTCATTCCTTACTAGTCTTTGGTTTAATATCTAATATGAGGGGGCACCTGGGTGGCGCAGTCGTTAAGTATCTGCCTTTGGCTCAGGGCATGATCCCGGCGTTCTGGGATCAAGCCCCACATCAGGCTCTTCCGCTGGGAGCCTGCTTCTTCCTCTCCCACTCCCCCTGCTTGTGTTCCCTCTCTCGCTGGCTGTCTCTGTCAAATAAATAAATAAAATCTTTAAAAAATAATAAAATCAAATCTGATATGAGGATTGCTACCCCAGGTTGCTTTTGATGTCCATTAGCATGATAAATAGTTCTCCACCCCCTCACTTTCAATCTGGATGTGTCTTTAGGTCTAAAATGAGTCTCTTATAGACAGCATATGGATGGGTCTTGCTTTTTTATCAATCTGATACCCTGTGTCTTTTGACTGGAGCATTTAGCCCATTTACATTCAGGGTAACTACTGAAAGATATGAATTTAGTGCCATTGTATTACCTGTAAAGTCCCTGTTTCTATAGATTGCCTGTTTCTTTCTGGTCCATGTTGCTTTTGGGCTCTCTCTTCACTTACAAGATCCCCTTTAATATTTCTTGCAGGGCTGGTTTAGTGATCACAGATTCTTTTAGTTTCTGTCTGTCCTGGAAGCTCTTTCTCTCTCCTTCCATTCTGAATGACAGCCTTGCTGGATAAAATATTCTTGGCTGCATGTTTTTCTCATTTAGTACCCTGAATATATCATGCCAGCCCTTTCTGGCCTTCCAGGTCTCTGTGGATAGGTCTTCTGCCAGTCAAATGTTTCTACCATTGCAGGTTAAGGACTTCTTATCTTGAGCTGCTTTCAGAATTTTCTCTTTATCTCTGAAATTTGCAAGCTTCACTATTATATGTGGGGGTGTTGATCTATTTTTATTGATTTTGAGGAGAGTTCTACCTCTTGGACTTGAATGCCTGTTTCCTTCCTCAGATTAGGGAAGTTCTCACCTATGACTTGCTCAAATATACCTTCTGTTCCTTTTTCTTCTTCCTCTGGGACCCCAAAAATTCTAATATTGTTTCACTCTATGGTATCACTGATTTCTTGAAGCCTCTCCTCATGGTTCATTAGCTGTTTTTCTCTCTTTTCCTCAGCTTCCTTCCTTTCCATCATCTTGTCTTCTATGTCACTGACACTTTCTTCTGCCTCATTTACCCTAGCTGCTAGAACATCCATTTAAGACTGCATCTCAGTTAAAGCATTTTTAATTTTGGCCTGATTAGATTTTATTTCTGCACTAAGAGATTTTCTAATGTCTTTTATGCTTTTTTTAAGCCCAGCTAGTAACTTTATAATTGTTATCCTGACTTCCAGCTCTGACATTTTACTTATATCCATATTGATTAGATCTGTGGCCGAATATTACCTCTGGTTCTTTCTTTTGTTGTGAATTTCTCCTTCTAGTCATTTTGCCCAGAGAAGAATGGATGAATGAGAGAATCAAATAAAAAGTATCGACCACGACCCAAGCAAAATACACACTAGACAAATCCAAAGAGGTCAGAAATCAAAAAAGAAAAGGAAAAAAAGGGGGGGGGAGGAGAGAATATAATCTCTCAGGTGGACAAAATAGGGTGATCCACTTGGTCCTGGGTGTATTTTGGTCTGTTTGTTAGAAGACACTAAATCCCAAATTTCAAAGAAAAAATTTTAAATTTAAAATTTTAGTGTCTTTAAAGAAGACACTAAATCCCAAATTTTGTATATATACCTTAAATATATATACAAAAATAAAACTGAATACAGTGAAAGGAAGCAAAAAATGAATATATCTACAAAATGCAAATGTAAAAATGAAAGTTAAAAAGACTTAAAAACAAAGAGCTGATAAAATAAGAAACTAGTTGAAAAGAAAAAAAGAAAAGGAAAATTTTAACTGAAAAATAAAAGAATCCTAAGAAAAAAACCCCTCAAATTCTATATACTATTTCTCCCTAGTACTGGAATTTTGCAGTTCTGTGAGCTCCATAAACTTGGTATTCACCTGATGTTCCAGCTGGTGTTCTGGGGGAGGGGACTGCTGTGCTGATTCTCAGGTATCTTCACCTGGGTGGAGTTGCACTGCCCCTTGCCAGGGGGCCGGGCTCTGTGTAGGCTGTCTTGGGTTGCTCTGTGTGGCTTTTGTTCCCTAAAGGCTTTCCGGGCCCCTTTAGAGGATGAAAATAAAAATGGTGGTGCCCCGCTCTCCAGCCCTGGAGCTGAAAGATTTGGCTCCCTCTCTTCAGTAAACCCTCAGGGAAAAGCAGTCTTTGCTTTTGTGTGCACCAAACTCTGCAGATTCCTGCGGTTCACACCCACACCAATCCTCCTGGGGGAAGGAGGGTTCCCATGGTTCTACCCTTTGCAGGGCCCCTGCAGCGAGAGCGGTCACCCGATCATGCCATGGTTCGGGATTTATGGCAAACCAATTGAGAGCCCCCTCCTGGGCTCATTGACTGTAGCTGGTTTCCCCGCTCCCAATGCTTGGGAACTCTGCTGGCTCAGGCACTCCGTTCTTTCAGTGACCCCAGGGATCCTGAGACCACACTGTCCTATCTAGCATTCTGCCCTGCTTTGCCACCTGAGCACATTTCAGGTAGGGATGTCTTTCACTGGAGCAGATTTCTAAAGATTTCGATTTTGCGCTCTGGGGCTATATCACTTTCCAGTAGCTGGCTTACGGAGGCTCCCCCACCCCTACTGTTTATCTTCCGATATATCCCCTCAGATTCACTTCTCTGCACCTCCTACCTTGCAAAGAGTGGTCGCTTTTCTATTTGTAGAATTCCAGCAGTTCTTTTTCTTACATATCAGGTTGAATTCATAGGTGTTCAGAATGATTTGATAGATATCTAGCTAAAATTCAAGGAACCAGATGACACAAGTCCCCTAATCTTCTGCCATTTTGTCTCCCTTCTCCACAGGTAAGCCTTGATCATTCCGTCTCCCACCTGTAAAATTAAGACATCTTCGGATAGCTCCCATTTTTTTGCCAACAAAAGCTTAAAGATCAGATGAAATGTCTAACTTGCTTCAAAAACTTACTGTGGACATACCAGGAGTGCTGGAGGCTGGATGAACTGCAGGAAGCATGCTCCTCAGGTGCATGTAGACACCACCCCCCCAGAATTGCTCCTCTGAGCTGGGGGAGCACACCGAAAGTAAAGGACACTGTCTGTAGGCGCTTGGCCTTGAACTGTTTTGGAATTTTCAATAGCAGAGTAAATGATTTTCCCACCGATCATTTGATTAGCTGTTGGTCACGATGACTTAAACCAAGAACAAGAGATTTCCCCCCATCTGTAAGCGGGTTATATAAGAGTTAGAGGCAACAGACTTCTCAACGGCTCGTTAAGTTTGAGCTGCAGGTGTAGGCTTAAGTAATGCAAGGTGGAGATGAGACGCAGAAATCACAGAAACAAATATATGGCATACGCAGACAACCAAGCCCTGCTATGGAAAGCTTTAATCACCACATGTAAAAACAATATATTCACATATAAAAAATGGCTCCAAATGCTTTATCATCACCATAACAGTCTGGAAAAGAAAGTTACACTAATATAAAAACCTTCCTGTTCATAACTGCAAGATTTATGAAACTGTTTCTTATAAATACATTTTTTTTTACCCTGAGGCTTGACATGAAAGTGAAAAAGAAAAGTCACTATCGGCTGCAATTTGTTCAATGTAGAATTTTAAAAATCATTTATTCATTAATCTGGAATAGGTTCTCTTTACTCTCCCCATGCATACTATGTGAGGACAAGAGGAAAAGGGGGCAGATGGTTGTGTCCAGTCTATGATATACTAATTAGGATTTCTCAACTCCATCTATTGATCAAAACAAACAGAATTTAATAGTGATTAAAGCTACACTATCACATTGAAAAATTTATCAAAATTAGTTCTTCCTTACAAAAGGAGAATTGGCAGTACATTGTCAGACAAGAACAACAGAATTCTTTCTTATAATGTCTATTGCAATGCACTCTACTTACCACATCTGAGCCAACTAGTTAAGTTTAGAGTTCATACAGACTGCCTTGCAAACCTAGACTCTGGGCTCTTAGTCACACCTCAAGATAAGATCTGCACATCAACAAGAATAACTCCCAAATGCTACAACAGTTACTCCATTCCAATGATGGGAAGGGAAATTGTGTTAAATTGGAAAAAAAGGATGGCCATGTTGAAGTGGGGATTACTGTAACATTTTTTTTTTTGGTGTGTAAATAACAAATAAATAGAATAAAAAGATTTTCAAAATCTGAATTCCTAATGTCTCGAACATTGTTCTTTTGTGAATGAATCTAGAACAATAGTTTGCGACCTCTCACAAGGTAGCCTGGTGACTTTTCTTCCAATTATTTCCATGATAATCTCTGCATGTTTCTAAAACGGGCTCTTCCTAAATATTCACAGCATTTCATGTAAACTGGCTATTAGTGTGCACATCTGAGTCAGGAAATCTTTGTTGCTGCTTGGTTTCAAAGTATTGTACATAACAGTTTCCTGTGTACTACTTACTTTCAACTGTACAGTTACAAGTATTCTGGGCTACAATAAAAATCTGGGGATATATGGCAGTTGAAGAATTACCATGCCTAATCTTGGTCCATACTCTTCATTTTTATGATTTCGAGATGCTTTCCCAATGCAAATGATTGAAATGAACAACACAGGCATGGACATTTAGTGGCTTTTCCCTGAAAAGTTAAATTATGTTCACAACTTCTCAGTCAAAACTGAATGAGGATAATGGAGAGAGAATTCAGTATTAGACTGAGTTAGGAAAAGGTTTTCTGGCAAGGCTTGGTACAGGTGTTCTTTTTTTTTCGGGTAGAATCATGGAAAATCAAGGTGGGGAAACACTCAACCATCATATGGCCAATTCCTCCATCTGACACATGAACTCTTGCATGACATTTCTGCCAAGTTGTTGTCTAGCCTCTGCCAGAACACCTCTAGGGGCAGGAAGCTGTTCCAACATTACTTATTCTTTAGAATAGAATAAGAGCAAAACAGACGGAACAGGTAAACAAACTTCCATTACACATGATTATGAACTGGACCTAACTGTTCAAGCATTAGCAGATTGTCAATTTACTACTCAAAAGACTAAACCAGATTTGTTCCAAGCACCCCATGCCTTCTGCTACGATTCAAAATGGGGAGATCCAACTTAAAAATGTGAATATTGTGAGTTGCTGTTTAATAGCTGTGAAGGGAAAAATACATGTTTTGGAAAAGAAATAAACGTTTCACTTTGAAGAGGCAATAAACACTGTGTGCAGCGAGTCATGGTACGAGAATTCAAGAGCCCTGGTGGGTGAACTGTGGGCTAATTACAGTCTGCAGCGACTTATCAATTCTGATGTAGGAGATAAAAGAATGACATGAGCAGTCTGAGACCACAGCCTGCTCCCCTGGGCAATCAGCAGGACACTCTACCTTGACTTCCTGCTTTTGGCTGGTCTGGCACCTCTGTAAATAAAGTTTTTATTTCTGATTTCTACCATCGTACTCAGCCTGCTTTGAGATTTTAAATCCCCACTTTGGAAGACCAACAAGGTAACGTATTGATTGGTGGATAATAATGTCAGGATTCAATTTACAAAGGATTAATTCCTCTGAAGGGACACAGTTATGTCTGTTTTTTTTATTTTTTGGACATATATATATGAATAAATATAACACACACGTAAACTTTACAGACTCTGAATGATCATGTTAATTGAGACTCAGTTGATTTAGTTTTGAGTGCTACCTTTCGTCTCTGTGTTAAAATGGCAATGGTATTGTATCAATCTTTAACAAACAAGACTACGAGCAACGGACAAAAACAAAACAACAAAAAACCAACCTTAAAGTCAGTATGTCTTTTTATATGGAGGCCACTTTTTTTTCATATCTGTTTCAAAAGTATCAGATAGTGAACATTTAGTGGCTAGATGACAGGAGAGCAAATCTTCCTGCAAAAAAAGCACAGAACTTCCTTGACCACTGAGATTTGGAAGTGAAATCAATAAAAGTCTATTAAGTACTCAGGATAGATCTGGTTGGCATCAAACACCACAAAGATCTTTGGGTCCCAGGTATCATCCACACAGCTGTCATATAAATTCACATAGCTCCCGTCTTTGGAAGGAGGTCGCATGTATTTGGAGTCTCCATTTATGTAATCTCCAATTAGCACTCGAGCGAGAAACATAGATTTATATGTTCTAAACAGATGCCGCTGTTGCAAGCTTACGCCATGAATTTGGAATGTGTTTCCATGTTTTATGTCGTCTTTGCAGAAGCGACTGGAGTAAATAGCATCTCTAGCAAAATAGGTTCCTTAAACAAAAAGGACCAAAAAAAAAAAAAAAAAAAGAGCCAGGATTACTCTGAAGAACATATGAAACACAAGCAAAAACATTCTAATTGTTAGGGGAACGGACACATGGAATCGTCTAAGGAAAACAGATGTGGAATTTCCTTGTCTGTAGATCTCTGAGAGAGAACAGAAATCCATGGATAAGTTTTTTATACAGACCACTCCCCACCATCAACACCCTCCCCTATTCCCACCAAAATGAAGTGACCAGACTTAACGTTTCCGAAAGAAAGCTTACAAAGAAATCCAGTGTATAAGACAGAGATAAATTGTTTCTGTGACTAAATGTGTGGTGAGACCTGAGTTTTAGCTGGTTGGGCCTCCCTCTCATTTCTATTTGCCTCCACTACCTTCCTCAGCCCACGGCCCTCGTGCAGCATCTCACTGTTCAGCATAGTGAGAACGACTGATCTGCAGAGATTACTTCAAAACCCAAGAAACCACATTTCTATGCTACAGGGTAACAAGTCAAGAATATTTCAGGAGATAACAGAACCCCATAACCACAAAAAGACTTCTGAAGAGTGCAAAGCTGTTCACATCTGAGCATCCCAGAACAATCTCACACAGGGTCATCACCGAAATCTAAAACTCAATAAAGCATCAACTCTTCCAAAAGGGTACACCTAGGAGACTGACATCGTGAAGGCAATATTTACTCCAAAAAATTTGGGAAATGAATTGCAAAGTCTCAGATTATGCCATCCTGACAGGATTTATGGCAATGCTTTTCCCATCCCTGTACAGTTAAATCAATAAGATGGCCTTTTTAGTAATTATTTTAAAAATTAATCTACTTTATTAAAATGTAGCATGTCTTGATCCTAAGTAGTAGCCAGTTTTCTTGCTGGAGATAAGGTACAAAGTAAGGACCAGAAAAATAAACACCTATCCCTATCTTTTCTTCTCATCTCTCACCGTAACTTCCTGGAGTGATGGGCATAAAATGGAGAGCTTGGACTTTCACAACATTAGAAAAAAGGTGAGGAATTCCCCCATTATTCCTTACTGCTCATTAATATTTTTACCTACCATTTTCTAAAAATCAAAACAAAAATACTAGTGCCTAGACCTGTCCACAATGTAATCAATGCATTTTATAGTTCTCTATATATTTGACATAAAACAGTTTATCATAGAGGCTTATCCATGGAAAGGATTTATACATGGAAATTAAATGGAATGCACAAATCAGCTAATCTGGACATGATGTCCCATCTGAATGACTGGGACTTGGGGAGCTATTTAATCCAGTAGAGGTGTCAAAGTCTTACTTCTACCCTGTAGGTGCAGGATGTGGCTTTTCTGTGGCTCAGAAATTCTGAGGGTGTGCGAGAAACCTAGTACAGTAACTCTTAATGTCTATCAAACTCCTGAATTATAAAACAATCAATTATCTCTAAAAAGAGGAGATTCTCTCCTAGGACTCGAACGAGACCTAGAATTCTGATAGTTACCTTTCCCAAAGAGAGCACCATGTATACCATTTATTCTCCAGTCAAAGTTATGAATGCAAATTGCTTCCACGAATTCACTGCTGGTACCATGAAAGAGCATTTGTTCATTAATCTGAGGCACACCTCTTTTTTTCTTGAGTTGAGCCTTTTTCCTAAAAACACAATACACATAGGCACAGAACACACAGAGAAACAGATCATAAGTGGCATTTATTAGTTTTCAGAAGTGCCAAGTTCAATAGAAAGGGTGAAACAGAAAATACTTCTTTAACGTAAATTGTAAGCAGACAAAGCAGCTCTGGAAAAGAAATCATCTCAAATGCTCTTGGACACATAATCATCTTACCAAAAATTATTAGTTACAACTGAGACTTAAAGCTGAAAATTATACCAAAAACTATAGATATAGCCCCATCCTGGTAAAGGTAATTGATTGCCTAAACCAGCTAAGCTTTACAGATGCCTAAAAATGACACTACAAACAATTAATTCACAGAGTCTTTATTTCTTTATTTTCTTTTTTTTTTTTAATTCAATTAGCCAAGGTAGAGTACATCATTAGTTTCTGGCATAATGTTCAATGATTTGTTAGTTGAGTATAACACCCAGTGCCCATCATACCATGTGCCCTCTTCAATGCCCATCACCCGGTTACCCCATCCCCCCATCCACCTCCCTTTCTGCAACCCTCATTCTGTTTCCCGGAGTCAAGAGTCTCATGGTTTGTCTCCCTCTCTGATTTCTTCCCATTCCATTTTAAATAATGAACTCCTTCAGCAGGGACCATGCCCTTATCTTTTTATCTCCAGAGACTTAATGTTGGTTGGATTGAACTGAATTTTGTAACTTAGAGGGAACATTAAGCCATCCACTTCAACCCACTTCCCAAGGGGCAAATCTCTTCTTACACATAAAAAGATATTCAATGCAGGACTGACTGTAACAGTAAAAAACAGACAAGGTGAAAACAGCCTCATAGCATTGCTTCCAGGCCTTTTTCTTTCCTGAACAGCCTTTAGTTGACAAGAATCTGCTGGATGTCTTCTAATTTATAAAAGTCAGTAAGAAATAGAAACAGAGTCCAGATATCATCAGCCAGCATCGGCTCTCCTGGCTCACCAGTGGCATCACTTTGTAGGTCATTCCAAACCCCCAAGACTTTCTCAAACCAGACCTCTTTTTGCCTTGCTGTATTTGTACAACTGATTTATAGACCTAAAGTAGTGGATTGATTTTAATTAAGCTTTATCTTGAACAGCAATTTTTTAAAAATGCATAATTTATAAGCCACATGCAGCTTAGTGACTTTGTGGGGGAATGACAGTTGCATTTAAATGAGAGAAATGGAAATTGTCTTTCTCAAGAGTCATTTAGCAATATGTATCAAAACTTAAATGTATACGCTTTGGTCTACTAGTGACAGTCTTTCAGACCATGAAGCACGAGGTTAGAAGGGTGTGCATTAAACAAATATGTCCTTCAGAAAAATCCAGCATGTTTTCACTAAGAACAAATTTGCCAACTTTCTTTTTTAGACCTGTAGGTACTGTCTTTTTTTTTTTTTTTTTTTTTTTTTTTTTTTTTTACGATGCACATATGTTGCTGTTCCAAGCAAGGAAAAAATCTTTAAAAAAAAAAAAGATAACCAAATTTGTTTTGACTGTTTCAATCTTCCAAGGTCTTCCTGACTCGTGCTTCAGTCACAAACAAATAAGCTACCCCCTCTCATGTTAAATCTTTCACAAGTGTGATAAGCAAGCCCTCTACATTTTCATCCAAATTACTGATAAAAATGTTGAAGGGCTCAAGAAGAAAGCAAGCATGCCACTCAAGTTACTCTCAGCCCAAGACTTTTAACTGGGTATTAATTTTTCTCTTTGAACTATCACCCAGCATACATTTCTCTATCTTGCCTCCAGTACAAGAACCTTCGTCAACCACTTTGTAGAAACCAAGTTATATTGTCTAGGGCCTTGGTCATCTGCCACTATGGTAATCCTCTTATTTAGCTGGGCATTAGTGAATCCATACTGTTTTTACCTAAGTAAATATTTTAGTATACATCTTTCTAAGGTCAAGCTTCACCACCTGTAATGACTAGAATCCACTCCAAAATCAGGATATTCACTCATTATACTTCTCAGGCACAGATTAGAATAATTTCTGGTTTGAAAATTCACCCGTGTCTCTCTTAGTGTGGACACTGAAAATCTGCTCAGTCACTGGATTGGACGTGGCATATATACCAGCTGAACGCAGAGTAGGATGGGGTAGGCGAAGCTTTGCATCCCCACAGCATAGTTTATCTAGTGCCAACTACTAAGGCACCCATGAAATGTGGAGATTCGTGACATACTGTGACCTTGGGGTTCCGGAAAGGCTAACATTGAGTTCCAAGACTTCTTGGGCTGTAACTAAACCTTTGGGGAACATCACAGGATTCAAACTACACTAAGTTCTTTATGACCCTGCCCATGTTGGTCCAACCCCTCAGTCATTTCTGAACTTCCAGAAAATACGGCAGCACCCGCTTCTCAAAGATATCTTAAAATTACCCACCCTCTCAGGGACTAGGGTACCAAAAGGACTAAGTTGCCACGTGCCCTAAATTGCAACAGGAATATCTTCGTGCTCCAGATTGAAGTCAGTTCACTTCGGTTCAGACCAGTGGTTCTCCATCCTGGCTGAGCATCAGAATCACTTGCAGAACTTGCTAAAGGGCTGAGAACCTCTCATCTAAATCCACATTCTCCGTGCGATAGCAGCTGTCACTGCTCTTAACTCCTTGCTGCCGCATCCTTCCCAACCCTGGGTCAATCCAACCCCTTTCCCTCTCTGCTCTTAAATATGGACTGCTGAAACAAATCACACAACATCCCCAGGTTTCCACTCTGAATTCACATATTCCAACATTAGCTAAGCCCTCAACACTGATGGAAATCCTATGGCTCCCAGGTTAGTTCTTTCTCCCCCATTTTCCATATTGGCCATTCCAAATCTACTCCTTCCCCCATCTCTCCCTCTAATCTACACCTCCCTAACCATTCTCTGTAGGTTGCCTCACTTCTTATTTCGCCAAAGACACTGAAAGTTTCAGGAAGAAACTCCATAATGTAACCCCTCTCCTCATCCCCTACCTCTACTTATCTGTAAACATGACTGGACCACCCTTGTCTAGCTCCTTCTGTATATTCTAGTATATTCTCTGAATTTCATCCTACCACCCCTCTTTAGGAGCCTTAATGCATCAATTACCCTTTCTCCTTCTCTTGTCCTTTAAACTCTCTCTCCCTGGGTTCTTTCCTACTGTAATTTACACATGCTCAGGTCCCTCCCACCTTTAAATTCAAAAAAAGTAACAAAACAAAACAAAGACACCCTTCCCAACTCCACAGTACCCATCTTCTCACATTTCTCTTCCTCTTTACTGCCAAGCCTCTTGGAAGAGCTGCCAACATTTGCTGTATATACAATATAGCATCCACCAACATGGCTCTTATCAAGGGTGCCAATGACCTTCTTGTCAAAAAATCCAAAGGACATATTCAATATCATCTTACTTGGCATCTCTTTTGTATGTGACCCTGAGGATGACACCTCCTTGCTTAAAACACTGTCTTCCTTTGGTTTCTGTAACTCTAACATCTATTGGTTTTCTTCCACCTTCTGTGGTTGTTACTTCTCAGTTTCTGCCTTGAGTTTTCCTCTGTCCATCCCTTGCACAGTTCAGTCCTTGGTCCTCTTCTTTTCTTTCTTTCCTTTTTTTTTTTAAGATTTTATTTATTTACTTGACACAGAGAAAGAGAGACAGCCAGCGAGAGAGGGAAAACAAGCAGGGGGAGTGGGAGAGGAAGAAGCAGGCTCCCAGCAGAGCAGGGATCCCGATGCGGGGCTCGATTCCAGGACTCCGGGATCATGCCCTGAGCCAAAGGCAGACGCTTAATGACTGAGCCACCCAGGCGTCCCTGGTCCTCTTCTTTTCTTAATCTACATACACTCCCTGGTCATCTCATCAATTCTATGGCTTCTACTACCTCACATTTTCTAATAATTCCAAAATCTTTATTTCTAGTCTACACCACTCTCCTGAGTCATGACACAGGTATCAATTGCTACTTCCTCCCCATCCTCCCTCACAACAAAGACCAAAATCTGTTCCTGCCCATATTCCCTTAGTCAACCGAAATGAGTCAGAAACTCTGGAGCTATCTTTCCCATCTCCTTACTCACACCACTGAACACATTAAATCATCATTCTACAGCCTTAAAATCTCAAACCCATCCTTTTCATTCCAGCACAGCAGATGCCACTTTGGTTCAGGCCACCCAACGGGTCTCAGTTTAATTACTGAAACAATTTCCTAAATTGGGCTCCCTGCTTCTAACTGTGACTCCTTTAAGCCAATGTTTCTCAACCTTCGCACTACGCCATTTTGGGCTAACTAACTGTTGTGAGAGGTTGTCTTGTGCACTGTAGGATGTTTTGCACCCCTTACTTAATTCTCCATCTAACCACATGACAATTAGAAATCATCTCCAGTCATTGCCAAATATCCCCTGGTGGGCAAAATCACTCCTGAGAACCACTGCTTTAAACCCCTTCTCCACAGTACAGCTCGATACATTATTTTTCTAAACTGCAAATCGGATTGATCATTCTCTTGCTTCAAGTTCTATACTGGATTTCCACTGTCCAGGAAAAGAGTCCAAACCCCTCAGCTTGATTTATAAGGCCCTGCATGGCCTGCTCCTCCTAACTCTCAACTCTGGATCAATCCGACTCAAGTAAGGCTACTGGGGAAAATCACACAACCATTCCAATGGCTCTACTACAAACTCCTGCATGCTCAGCCCCTTGACTACCTTTCTACCTTCTTCCCTAATCATTCATCTTAATTTTTATTTTCATTTTGTGGTGCAAGTCCCTTGCTCCTTGTCTCTGTTATGTCCCCAATGTGCCTAGAATACTCCCTGTCACAAAGTAGGTGCTACTTCCAACACATTTGTTGGAAGAAGGGAGAGAAGTAAAAAAGGCCTGGGCAACATGGAAACAGAGGGACTCACGTGGGCCTCGCTGCCTGTATAGTAAGTCAGAGGTTACATGATGATGAGAGTGAGTAGGATTTTAGATCTTCGTGGAGATGTCAAAATAACAGGCTGTCCTTACAATGGGAACCAGTATTTTCTACTGTCAGAGCAGGTGACAGGTTCATTTACCACCACAGATTTCTACAGGCCAACATTACATAAAATCATGAAGGGCATCGGCAGAGTGAAACCATTTTCAGTAAAATTCCTAGTATACAATATTTAAACGTGGGGATTCGCTGGTACCTTTTACCACTAGGATTGAATTGAGACCACTCAAATTATGAGTTCAGTTATAATTGAACTCCACTTGAGAGGCCTGATTCAGAATAATGAATTAAGTTTTCATCAGACCATTTTAGAAAATCTCACTTTATTTACCTCTTGAGAGAATCAAGTTAAAGGGGAGAGAAGCTTTCATCTTCCTCGACAAAAGAATCATCTAACAAGAACCCAATAAAACCTTTTAAACTCAGTTAAACTCATTATTGTCAGAAATAAAAGTTGGCTTGGTTCAAAGACCCAAGACTGTAAAGAATACACACTGAAAACCCCTTATCTTACCATAAACTATTATGGCAATAAAACCAGGAATATACTCAGGCCGTATTACTACTTATCAGAAGCATGAAAGAATTCCACGTATCATTACCAAACAAAAGTCGGCCCAATTTTCAAGTATATGGGAATGAAATGAGTTAAGGTCTACGATTTGCTTTGAAATACTTCAGCAACAACAGCAATAGAAATAAAGGAGATAGATGATGTGTGAGAATCCTAACGTGTTAAGTCAGGATGATGGATACATTATATTATGCATTATATTCATTATATTAGACTCTATTATTTGAAATTTTCCTGAGTAAATATTAAAAGTCTGCTCATATTTAGGGGCGCCTGGGTAACTCAGTCAGGTAAGCAACCTACTTGTGATTTAGGCTCAGGTCATGATCTCATGGGTCCTGAGAGAGAGCCCCACCTGGGGCTCTGTGTTCAGCCAGGAATCTGCTTCTCCCCTCCCACTTGTGGGTGCATGTGGGCACATGCTCCCCCTGTCTCTAAGATAAACATATTTTAAAAAAGGGTCTGCTATATTTAAAAAAATTAGAAATTACATATCATTATAAATTTAATAAAAATATTTTAGGAAGCCATTATTTTAAGTAACACTTATTATTAAAAAATACAGCACAACAGGTTAATTTGGACAATACCTTTAAGTTTTCTATAATGGGCTTTATTTTTAGGGTAAATGCATACTGAGCAATCCAAAGGCTGGTTTCCAACCTAAATTAAGTACTCAACTGAGATTTTAAATCTACTACATACACGGGGCCTGGCAGGACATTTGAAAGTGCGTTTCACGATGTCCTCCAAAATAGAACAAGTAAATGACTTACAGGCAAGATGGTGGAATCGCTTTTTTAGAAAATTCAACAATTGTTTCCAGAGACTTCTAACTCCACATGCAGCGCTGTGCCACTCAAGCCATGCCAACAAAACTTAACAATTCCCTCGACTCCCTCCTAATGCTGACTGTAGCCATGATGCACAGCTCTGTACCTCAAAAGCCACAGGGCTGTAAGTGAGCCTGGCCTTGACCTCCAAGGTCGCTTTCTATCACCAGCCCTTCCCCTGGCACCTGGAGAGCACACTGAGGTAGAGCGCGGAGACACACAGTTTGCACCACACTGTCAAAAAACAACACGCGTCCACATTCGCGCTTCGCCTTCTCCAAGACTCCAGAAGACCTAGAGGCCACAAAGAGGGCTCGGGCCAGATGCCGCCTCACCTGCAGAAGAACTCCCACAAGTCCAGGTTCTGAATTCTCTGAATTCTTTTAATTCTGCTGCGGTCCATTGTTTTCCCAAAGAGACTGGCAACTTCGTTAAACTCATGTGTTTGACTGTGCAAAGGAACCAGCTGGAAAAAGAAGTTGGCATAGTTTTACTGGGGCCCCTTCCGTTCTTGCACAGGGCGGCTGGCCAGCCCCGCTCTTACCTGATAGGGCACATCGGTGTTCACATTCTCCCAGTGTGGGGGCATGGGGATGGCCTCATTTTCACAGATGTAACTTTGAATAGAAAAAGACACAACACAGTATTAGAAGCTGATGATAAATATGGTCATGATTTAACTTCGCCTTTTCTCCAAATCTCATGTTTGGGATATTGTGACAAATACAATTAATTGAAGCCCTTGGTTCTTTATTTTCATATATTTACTCAGTGACCCCTGTGTGCTGCTTTTTGCATGCTGAACTGACAACTTTGATGGAAATCAGCCAATCTTGAATAACATGAAAATTTCAAACACGGTTGTTTAATTTTGTCATGTTTTTCTAAAACTGCCAGAAATTCTTTAAAATGTAAGGAAGATTTTAGATAAAGGAAAGGAATGTCCAAAAAGATAACCAAATTCTTGATAAAAAGAAAACCCTCTTTAACAGATTGATATTATCAAATAAAATCCAAACAAACCCCTCAGCCATATGTTCATTGTCCTTCAAGCTCTAACTCAAACCTCAACTTTCCTCTGTTCACTGCCCTCTATCCCCATACACAGCCTGTGGTAATTCACCTAGTGCAGCCAGTGAAACTTTAAAAACCTGCCCACCACGCTGAAGCCACTGGATGTGAACACAGAAAAAGACAAAAAGTTGGAGGGTTTCATGGCAAAAGGCTGAAAAGGACATACTAATCCTTTGGGGACTGGAGGTTACTAGAAGAAAATCATAAATTTTCAGGCTTGTCTTTAGCTTCCTTTTTAAAGCTCGTTGTAATTTTTGAAAAGATCCTACAATCATATGTTTTAAAAATGAATATGTATAAAGAAGAAGACAATGAACAGTTTCCTTCCCTAATTGTCGCCTCTTGCCCCAACTCCAAGTAATCAGGTTTTTTTTAGACTTTGGGGTATTCTTCCAGGCTTCTTTAGGTTAATGCAAACCAAATTTATACACAAATGGTAGCAAAAATATGTTTTTTGCAGCCATTTTCCCCCCACTTATTATGATCTTCGAGATCTTTCTGTATCAGTAGATAGAGAGGATCCTCATTCCCAGTCCCTACCGCAGAACCTGGCCCATGGTAAACACTCAATCCATAGTGGTTGAACGAAGGAGTGCAACCTATTTTGCAGGTACATAGAAGTCCATGAGGCAGATATACCATCATTTATGTAACAGGTCTCTTGTTGATGATATTTAGCTGATCTCTGACTTTTTGCTACTGTTTAGAATGACACAAAACAACATGGTTATGGGTTTGCCATTTTACATACACACTAGTCTATCAGTAGGATAACATTTTTGAAATGGAATTCCTGGGTCAAAGAACATACTTATTTAGGATTCTAACAGATACTACCCACATGCCCTCCTTGAAGGCTGTACTCATTAACATCACCACCAGAAATGGAGAGAATTCCTATTTCCTAACAATCTCTCCAAAATGGTGTGTTATCAAACTTTTGAATTTCTGACAGTTTGATAGTAAAAACTAGTCTGGTATAATTTGTAGTTCTCTTATTATGAGTGAGGTCATACGTTTCTAATGGGTTGTGGATCTTCTACTCAGAGATTCGGATACAATAGAGATGAGCCCTTGATGATAAGAGCGCCAGTACTTTTCCCAGTGTTTGTTTTTTGTTTTGTTCTATTCTTCTTGTTTTTCTTGTTTGTTTTTTAAGGTTTTTGTTTTGTTAAAAGATACTTCAGGCACAGTTTTTACTCCGAAAAGTATTTTTTTCTAATTTCTATATAGCCCATAGCCTTAATTAATTATAATTTCCTTGCCAGTAGGAAATGTAAACCATTCACCGTGCATGTAACACATGCTCGATATATCCCTGCCACAAATGAATATTTCCGTATCAGTGCTCACTTACTTGCCTCGCTGTACTGTAGCCAACCTAACTGTTCCTCCTCTGTCATTACCTTGCGTCTTGCCTTCCATTCTGGTTATTCTATCCCTCTCCTGTCTTTGTTCTACGGTTTCTATAGTGTGTGACAGAACAAAGTGCTTGACCCCACAGTGTGCTGCTTCTCCCCACCACAGTAAGCCAGAAATAATAACACACAATTACATGAACATTTTCCATGACTGTATCTCATTTTCCTCCCAGACTACACACTCTTGGAAGCTAAGTAATTTCTTTTTTATATTCCTTGTACTCAAGAATAAAGATATGGTGTGGCTGGTAAGAAAACAATATATTCTCTAGGGCATTCATTATATAAGTACTTGAATAACTTTTAAATTATGATGCTAAAATATAAGCCAAAGGTCTTAAGAAACAAACTGATAGAAACTTAAAGCATTTCTTTCCTTACTCTAATACTTTCAGAATATCTCCTTGGGAAGAGCAAAGGAGTATCCCCTCTAATTCACACGCTGGCATTTTTTTTTTTTTTTTCTGATTGATTCTACATTCTTTCAACAGTAGGGATTTCAATATTCGCTTGGGCAGAAAGTAGAAAGGATGCTCTAAGATTTTCCCCTTCACTTTCATTCACATGAATAACAAATACATATTCTCTTCTGCCATCTTTTCAAGCTGTGTACAGCCAGCGAGAGCAAAAAGGAAAATGTGCAACCAGCTCCAGGAGCAGAGAGTGGTGCTGCTGGCCCACCGCTCTCCCACCTCCTGTAGGTCTCCTTCGGTCACAACAGATTTGAAATCACTCCCAGGAGTTGCCCAATGGGGATAAGCGGTGGTAGAGACAAAGTGGGCAACTGCCTAGGATTTATGGCCCACATAACTGGATGGTTCCATTAGAGTATTTGCGAATGCTAAGTGAAATAAGTCAAGCAGAGAAAGACAATTATCATATGATTTCTCTCATCTATGAAACATAAGAACTAGGAAGATCGGCAGGGGAAGAAAGGGATAAAGAAAGGGGGGGGTAATCAGAAGGGGGAATGAAGCATGAGAGACTATGGACTATGAGAAAGAAACTGAGGGCTTCAGAGGGGAGGGGGGTGGGGGAATGGGATAGACCGGTGATGGGAAGTAAGGAGGGCACGTATTGTATGGTGCACTGGGTGTTATACGCAACTAATGAATCATCGAGCCCTACATCGGAAACTGGGGATGTACTGTATGGTGACTAACATAATATAATAAAAAAACATTAAAAAAAAAACCTACTTCAGTAAGCTATTTCAAGGACCTATAGCAGAGACCATGTGGCATTCTGTAACTGCCCTAAAGAAATGAAAAAATGTAAACATATAAGGGGAAATGAAGAGGACAACAGGAAAGGAAACAAGGACAGAAGGTAATCATATTGTTAGTTCATCAACTATTGTGAAATTCAGTAACAAAAAGAGCAACATCAAGATCATGAAATAACCTACCCAAACATTTTCAGTCTACTTGTTCCTCTGCCAAATACTAAGAAAGAGGAGAAAAGCCCACTCTTTCTACCCCTATTCTCTTTACAATACCTGAAAGCACTGATAGAAAAGGGGGCTCTTTTTATTAAGCGCTGTTTTCCAGTGATGAGATTCATTTGCTTCATTTCTGCATACAAAGACAAAGATATTAGATAAGTGCTGGGAACATGCTGTGCTGTAAACAGTCACGAGGATGTGCAGCCACACCACCTGGCGATGGGGAACCTCGGGGCTTGGGGAGGAGCTGCCAAGCACAGTCTGTCAAGGACACCTCACCATACATCTATTTATCACGACATAAAAGTGCTATTCAGGCGCCTGGCTGGTTAAGTGACTGCCTTCGGCTCAGGTCATGATCTCAGCGTCCTGGGATCGAGCTCCTCATCGGGCTCCCTGCTCCGCGGGGAGTCTGCTTCTCCCTCTCTCTCTGCCCCTCCCCCTGCTTGTGCTCTCTCTCTGTCAAATGAATAAATAAAATCTTTAAAAAAAAGTGCTATTCAGGGAGCGGGGCTTCCTCGCACGACCTACGCTCAAGCACAGGATGCTTGGCCCCTGCTGCTCAGTAGCAGGGCCCGCTCCTTCGGAATCCCACTGGCGGTACGCTGATGCTACAGTGCAAGGGTTCCACACTTAGGAAAATGAAGAGCACTCGGAAGAGAATGAAATTATAGAACCAAATCTTCCAATTGGTTTATTAAGTGGAAAGTGTACTTACTTTGATTTCTCCAAAAATTTTGGGAAGGGTAAAAAGATACATTACTGCTATAAGCTTACACAATTCACAGAATTTCAAAAATTGGTACATTTCTTGCCTTCTCTCTAAATTGTATAAACAAACCAAAAAATAGAAAACCCGCTAGACGCAATACATACTTTTTAAAGAGATTCTAGCGATAAAGACTAATTAACTAACTGAAGGTGTCACTTTCTTCTCTTCTGTGCCTTAGCTGTGGCAGTATCACCAGGTCCGTTTCTTCCTTCCCACAAAGCTAAGTACTGAGGCTTAATGTGATATGCCAGTCCCTCTATCTTATCTAACTGGCATCATTCCATTCCAAAATAAAGAGGTTCACCCATCCAGGCAAATGCTATAAGGTATAAAACATGTTCTGCCCTCTCTGGATTCTCTTAGGTTCTGCCTATAATGGCTTCACCACTGTGCAGGAAAAATCAAGATCATCTCAGCACAGGGAGTAAAGCCTGTGGTGGCTTCTTATAGCAGTTCATTCTGAGTTTCTGTTTCACCATTTTTATCAAGAGCTGAGTTGGCTTGTGGCAGAATGGTTGGGGCTAATTTTGCAAACAGTACATGCAAAATGTTGATACCTATACCTTTGATGTCGTATCATTATATAGAGGGTTGGTGAAATTGAATGATTATATGTGACTCTATTCTTCGATAGAGACATCTTTTAAATAAACTGCATTGTTTGAGAGAAACTCTCCCCCAAATATAGTTTACTAGAAAATACTCTTTCAGAAACATAGGGCTTGCTGAATTATCTACCAAATGCTTTGATAAACTTCATCCTTGTCATGAAGCCTGGTGTGTGTGCATATCACGATGTCTCAGGATTGCTTCAGACAGGTACTTGTACACGAGGTGTCTAAAAGGTCTAGGGGATGCCCTCCGTCTAGACTGCAGCAAAAAGACAAATATCAGGGTCCCTTAAAGGCAGTCTATTTGCTTAATGTCATTTAAAAAAAGGGATGCTTAGTCAGGAGTAAGAATATAATGGTTCTTAACTCTTGCTAGTAAAACAAGCTTTGGAGGAGACAATAATCATTAGAGATTTGGTTGCATCAACCTCTTACTGGACAACCTCCTTCACCATTTCTGGGCCTTAGCTCATCCAAGGGGATTTCCTAAGGTGTCACCACCCTACTGCACCACAACACACTACTACTCTGTCGTAAAGCTACTACTCATAGAGGTTGGGAGGCAACAGCTAGAGGACTGAGCCATGCAGCAGCCAAAATGTGCTTTATTGGGAAAGCCTCCCCGGGGTGCCTGGCTGGTTCAGTCAGTGGAGCATCTGACTCTTGACCTTGGAGTTGTGAGTTCAAGCCCCATGTTGGGTGTAGAGATTACTTTAAAAATGAAATCTTTAAAAGAAAATCCTCCCAATCCAGGTCTTGTATGTCTCTATGCAATGAACAGCTGAAACTAACAGCTTGAAACTAAAAGAATTGAACTGACAGGTTTTTCATGGGATACCTAAAACCATGCCCATATATCATGGATGAAATCCAAAGTGGGGCCGATTTCCAGATTAGCTGGCTATTCTGTGAAACCAGAAAATGGTAGAAGGAAATGTCCATTAAAGAAATAGTTTTCTGGCAAAGACACTAGGAGATGGGTCGTTGAGCTGAACTTTCATCTTAAAACTATTACCAGCTAGTGTTCCTAACCTCTCAGACTGATCCTTAAAATAAAAAGATTCCCAGCTATTTCAAAAGGCTGAAGGGATGATGACTAAAACAGCTAAAAAGTGTTCTATGCACCACATCAAAAACTAATGATGTACTGTATGGTGACTAACATATCGTAATTAAAAAAGTGTTTTGTGTTCCTTAGAAGAGAAGTGTTATATAAGCTCAAAATATACGATAATCTCCATAAACATTAGTATCAATAAGCATAAAAATACTCCTTTATAAAAGGTAATGTTGCTCAAGATTTTAAATCTTGAATTTTTATA
This sequence comes from Ursus maritimus, assembly GCF_017311325.1. NCBI lineage: Eukaryota > Metazoa > Chordata > Mammalia > Carnivora > Ursidae > Ursus > Ursus maritimus. Next base: position 4,882,570 of record NW_024425119.1, read on the forward strand.
GAGAGATTTCTGTGTATGACAAAAAGGATTTACTTCACTGTTTACAAATATATCAACTAATTCTCATCTTCAGAATTGTAGATTTTACTGTATCGATACACTAAAAACACACAACTATTAGGGAAAAAAAACATACCTGCAAAGTCTATCTTGTAGCTGAATTTGGAAGTAGTAAAAGAAATGGAGCCACAAGGGTTTGTTTTGAAGCTTTTTTCGATATCTTCACTGCTAACTGAACACTGAATGTTGGTATCCGGCTTTAAGACAAACCAGAAAGTGTCATTTACCAGCTGTTCACATCAATGGCTTGGCCACAGAGGCGGTTCTGTGGTCACAGAGACAGAGAACGGAGCAACAAGGGGAACTGACTGATCGCCTGTTCTAGTTCCCACACAGGGAGAATCACAGCTAAGCCAGCGTGTGCAAAACGGTGTCAGGATTTCTAGCAAAGAAACTCCAGCAACTGCTTAGAATCCCTCTTTCCAAATTGTTACAATTTTTACAAATTATTACAAATAATTACAACTTCCTCACTGGCTCAAATGAAATCTTCTTTAAGTAGGCTTGGAAGTAAAAGAAGAAGACAAGCTTTTGAGTATCGGTTCAAATTCACTAGCTGTATGTGACTCTGGATGGGTTCTGTGACCTTTTCTGAGTTTCAGTCTCTTTGACTGTGAGACAGAGTATTAATACCTGCTTCAGAGCTGCTGGGAGGCTGCTAAAGGAGAAAAGATACCTGTGACATCTAACATAACACCTGGCGGACAAAAGGTGCTTAATATGGGCTTGCTCTCTTCCCCTTCTCCTTGTCCACCAAACAGAACCTGGAGTTGCTCGGCCATACTGACACTACGCAACTCAGTCACACTCGCCCTCTGTACGTGCAGTGAACGCGCACTGCTTCTTCTAATACATGATTGAGAAAACCTGGGGAAATGAAAAGGAAAAGCACTAGAAGGACTTCTCATTTTTCTTTTAGTCAAGCTATCTGATGTCCTTAAGGCTAGATGTCCTTCAGGGTCTGCACTGGTATGCTGTGCGACAGCAAGGTGGCACTAAGTGGATCTGAAGCCCTTCTGGTAGGTTCTGGAAAGGAAGTACCTGAAACATGTGCCACTTCCCGCACTCCGCCAGGTAAAACCAGCCCCACTGGGTGTCTGACGTGTCCATCTCATCCATCTCGTTATCTGTCCTCTTGGGTAAGAATTCTTCTGCTTTGTGAAACATCTCCTGAAAAGCCCGAAAGAGGCAGAGGAAGAAATACTTTTCTTAATAATCAATGTACTTTTTATACATCATTTTTCTTCCTACAAAGAACTATATTCCAAGTGTCCTTCCCACAGTGACCCTTAAAAAATACCATTCTCTCTGGCATATTGACTCTGAAGATAAACATTTACGAAGGCTGAATGTCACTGCTTAACAAATAAGACAAATAATAATACACTCAGGTAAGATATATCAAGCCCATTCAACCATTTAAGGAAGCTCTGTCAATATATATAAGCACTCCAGATTTTCAATATAGTGCCAAGAAATTTCTGTCTTATCATATGTGCACACATTTGGTCAAAAGAATCCATGCTATCACAACTAGTTAAGACCAAATACACTTGAGATTTGTCTAAACATTCATTATTCCATGGCACTGAAAGATGTTTATAATCTATAGAGTACAAAAGAAGGTTACAGTAAATAGAAATAGTATGATCCAATTTTCATAAAAATTTCACCTATATGTACCCACATCAATGTATGTGTATGTACATGTCTGTATGTGTATATGTACACACACACACACACACACACACACAGAGATAAAAAGTCTGGATGGATATACAACAATTTATCATAGTTTTTTTCTGAGTGTCAGGATAACAATAATGATTGTAGTAACCCTTATCTGGCTCTTACAACGTGCCAGGTGCTAAGTCCTGTACAGATAATAACTCATTTAGGACTCATGACAACCCAGTAAGATAGGCATTATTATCCCAAATTTATAAATGAGGAAACTGGAGCACAGAGAGATCATACAATAGGGAAGCCAGGATCCAAACCCAGGCAGTCTGGATCCAGGGTCTGTGTATGTAATTGCCATAGTGTATACTGCCTTACACTTCATTATCAACGATTCTACAATCTTCCCTATATCAAGTAACTCTTGTCCACACTATCTTTGAAAAGTTTTAAACATTCTTGAGGAGAGACTGTGATGAAGAGAGGGTCACCAGAAAAGGGGCGATGAGGTTAGTCAAAGAAGATTAACTTTATCTGGAATGTGTCCTCATTCCTGGAGGGTTTTTAAATAAATTAAATTTGTGCAACTGGTATATGAAAACAGTCCCTGTGCAAAAAGTCAGAACATTCTAGATAAAGCTAAACACGTTTTTGACTATCCCTTCCATTTCTGGTATCTTCTCACCTTCCTTCTCCAGGGTTAACCAACACTATCACTTATTCTTTGTCTTTCCAGTGTGTGTGTGTGTGTGTGTGTGTGTGTGTGTAATCATATACACACATACACACATATATGGTTATTGGTGATTTGTTAAAAATTTTATTTCCTACATCTCTGATTTTTTCTTTCCCAAAGAATATGTACTACTTGGGTAATTTAGAAAATATTTGCCTTAAATTTCATTACTTAAAATGTTCCACCCTGTTTCCAGAAGCTGTGTAACCTGGCATAAGTTTTTAATTACCTTGTCTAGGCCACAGTTTCCTCTTCGTAAAATAGAGATTAAAGGCTCCTTCCTCATTGGGCCATTGTTAGAAATGAGTGAGATAATGCAGTAAAGTGCCAAGTACAGTACCTGAGCTCAATGAAGGGGGCTTGTTATTTTTTATTCATGTTTGGAAACTTCTCCAAGGAATGCTTTATGATTATGTTCTGGATTTTTCCTTCATGTTTTAAAGTTGACTGGCTGCTAAGAAATGAAAAATAGAACACTCTAGGGTCAAGAGCTTCAGGTATAGGACCCACTATTTGCCTTATACCTTTTAATCAGAAAATAAAGGCAATGATTTGAAATTTAAGATCAATTGTCCAGGTTAACTATTCACAACTCCTGTTCTTCCTTCTATTATTGTTCACATTGTTTGGTCATTTTACTGTGAGAAAGAAAGAAAGCAGGAAAAACCTAAATTTATTTTTTCTTCTGAAAATAACTCCCAAAACTTGGAAGGATGAGTTTAAAGGTAATAGTTAAGATAAACATTTGGCTTATGAGTTCTATATTTTCTCTACTAGAAAAGGGAAATGAAAACAAGAATAGGACATAGAAAATACCTTTTGTACAGTATATACACATCATGTGTGCTTTGCTATGTCACACTGTCCCTAAGATCACACTTTAAGCCAGGTTACAAGTGTAAGTGTTTTACCAAAGTCCTTCCAGAACTTCCTGTCATAAATAACTTTGGGTGGGACCCAGGACAGACTCATCTTTCTCCCTATTTTGCAGAAGGTAGCACTATAGAAAGGTGCCACCATACAGAACATTCCTAAAGCACTTCAAATTCTACAAAATTTTTTTGTGTTCTATAGCCCAATGTGCAGGAGAAGTCATTACCTTCCAATTAAAGTTAGGGGGAAAATGAAGCAGAGAAAATGTAATTATTTTGTCTATAATCATAGAGTTAGTAGGGGAGCTAAGATGGTGGAATAGTAGGAGGACCCTAGGCTTGCCTCCTCCCTTGAACACAGCTAGATAAATATCACATCATTCTGAACACCCAAGAAGTCAATCTGAGGACTGACAGAACAAACTGCACACGAGAGGGAGAGAAGAGGGCACATTGTGGAGGGTAGGAAGTGTGGAGACATGATTTGGAGGAGAAAAAGATCATGGGTGCTGCACTGGGGAGAGAGCCCTAATTACAGAGAGAGGAGAGAGAGAGAGAGAGAGAGAGAGAGAGAGCGCATGTGCACACAGGTGATGAACAAGGAAAACACTTCCCCAAAGCCATTGACTGGGAAAACGAAAGAGCTGATTATTTTTAGTTTTTACAACCAACAGGGCTCAAAGACTGGAGTTTTAGAAGTCCATGCCATGACCAGTATGGAGCCTAGCAGGCATTGTGGTGCTCCTGTGGAGGAGGGCAGAGGCCCAGGAGCAAATGTGATCTGAGGATCCCCTGGGATACACTGGAAGAGATGGTTCCCCCTTCTTGGAGTGAATCTGGGAGAGGTGGCATTGCCTCTCAGGGGACAAAAGAGCTGGCAGGTGCCACTGCACTGCCCTGCTCATTAGCACAGGGGCAGAGACACGTGCTGAGGGCAGTTAATCTGGACGCCGGCTTTTTGTTGTGCTTTACTCTAAACTCCAAGCTCCTGTGCATTCATGCAACTGCCCTTCTGGGACAAACAAGCACCAACCACAGTGTGCCAAGACCTTCCCCCAGAGGACCAACACAGGTCTGTGCCACACCGGCTCCCTAAAGTTTGGAGTTTTAAAGCTCAGCTGGCCTGCCTGAGATAGAAGACAGGTGCACTGTGCTGCTGAGCAGGCAGATGGACCGGACACAGACAGGGTGAAGGCAGGGATCTGAGGGACACCTGGGACACAGGAGGGGAGATTGTAGGCTCTTCTGGGAGGGCTTCCCAGACAGCTGTGGACACAAATTCCCCTCCCCCAGGGCAAGTGAGAGGGCTGGCACAATTTCCCTCCTCCACCCCTCAGCATGTTGGTAAGCAGCACAACACCAACAGTGGCAGCCTAACCTACTTATACCAAGCCCTACCCCCCTGCACTCTGCAGGTGCTTCTTTACTAGGGCAAGTGTGCCTGAGAGCCAGAGCAGTGGGCCCCTCCCCCAGGAAGACCAACACAAACCCCCACAGCCACCAAGTCTCCTGACCATAGAGTGCTGCAAAGCTCCAGCTCTGGTGGAAATAGGATCTGGAATATTTTAACAAGCAGACCAGAGCATACCAAGTTAAAACTTGCCACACTTTGGCCAAGGTCCACACACTGCCCACTACAGGCAAGGACAGCCTCTGCAGACTACTGGCCTGAAGGATAGAACAACCAAAACACAGCAGCAGAGTGCATACAGAACATACTAGAGACACTCCCTGAAACATCAGGCTCTGGACACTGCATACTCTTCTTCATAAAGGCATTACTCTCAGGAACAGGAAACATAACAGGTTTTCCTAACACACAGAAGAAGACAGAGACCTAGAAAAAATGCCAAGATGGAGGAATTCATCCCAAAAGAAAGAACAAGAAAAGGTTATGGCCAGTGATCTAACTGCAACAGATATAAGTAATATGCCTGATCCAGAATTTTTTAAAAAGATTTTATTTTTTTATTTGATAGAGAGAGAGAGCACAAGCAGGGGGAGGGAGAGGGAGAAGCAGACTCCCCTGCTGAGCAGGGAGTCCGATGCGGGGCTCAATCCCAGGACCCTGGGATCATGACCTGAGCTGAAGGCAGACACTGGACTGACTGAGCCACCCAGGCTTCCCCGATCCAGAATTTAAAACAACAATCATAAGGACACTCGCTGGGCTTGAGAAAAGCATAGAAGACACCAGGGAGTCCCCTACTGCAGAGATAAAAGATCTAAAAACTAGTTAGGCTGAAATAAAAAAAAATGCTACAACTGAGATGTGAAACTGACTGGATGTAATGGCCACAAGGATGGAGAAGCAGAGGAATGATTACGTGATATAGAAGAGAAAATTATGGAAAATAACGAAGCTGAAAGGAAGAGGGAAAGATAAATATTGGATGACAAATGTAGACTTAGGGAACTCAATGACTCCATAAAGCATAGTAACATTTGTATCATAGGAGTCCCAGAAGAAGAAGAGAGGGGAAAGGGGGCAGAAGTTTTATTTGAGCAAATTATAGCTGAAAACTTCCCTAATCTGGGGAAGGAAACAGACATCCAAATCCAGAAGGCACAGAGAACTCCTATCAAAATCAACAAAAGCAGGCCAACACCAAGACATATCATAAAACTTGCAAAATATAGAGATAAGGCAAAACATCTTAAAAGCAGCAAGAGAAAAGAAATCCCTAACTTTCAAGGGAAGACAAATAAGGTTAGCAGCGGACCACTCCACAGAAACTTAGCAGACAGAAGAGAGTGGCATGATATATTCAACAGGCTTAATGAGAAAAATATGCAGCTAAGAATACTCTATCCAGCAAGGCTGTCATTCAGAATAGAAGGAGAGATAAAGAGTTTCCCAGACAAACAAAAACTAAAGGAGTTTGTGACCACTAAACTAGCCCTGCAAGAAATATTAAAGAGGACTCCTTGAGTGGGGGAAAAAAAGACCAAAAGAAACAAAGACAGAGGGCAGAGGAACAGAGAACATCACCAGAAACAACTTTACCTGTAAGTAAATGGTACTAAATTCACCATTCAATGATCACTCTGAATGTAAATGGATTGCTCCAATAAAAAGACATAGGGTGTTAGAATGGATAAAAAAAAAAAAAAAAAAAAAAAAAAAAAACAAGACCCATCTATATGCTGCCCATAAGAGACCATTTTAGACCTAAAGACACCTGTAGATTGAAAGTAAGGGGATGGAGAACAATTTATCATGCTAATGGACATCAAAAGAAAGCTGGAGTAGCCATACTTATATAAGACAAAGTAGATTTTAAACCAAAGACTGTAACAAGAGATGAAGAAGGGCACTATATTATAATAAAGGGGTCTATCCAACAAGAAAATCTAACAATTATAAATATTTATGCCCCCAACTTGAGAGCTCCCCAATATATAAAACAGTAACAAACACAAAGGAACTCATTAGTAATGATACAATAATAGTAGGGGACTTTAACACCCCACGTACAGCAATGGACAGATCTAAGCAGAAAATCAATAAGTAAACAATGGCTTTGAATGACACACTGGACCAGATGGACTTAACAGACATACTCAGAACATTTCATCCTAAAGCAGCAGAATACACATTCTTTTCAAGTGCACATGCGATATTCTCCAGAATAGATCACATACTGGGTCACAAATTAGAACTCAATGAGTAAAAAATGACTGAGATCATACCATGCTTATTTTTGGACCACAATGCTATGAAACTTGAAGTCAACCACAAAAAAAAATTTTTTTTTTTGAAAGACCACAAATACATGGAGGTTAAACAACATGCTACTAAAGAATGAATGGGTCAACCAGGAAATTAAAGAAGAAATAAAAAAAATACCATGGAAATAAATGAAAATGAGAATGCAATGGTCCAAAACCTTTGGGATGTGGCAAAAGTGGTCATTAAGAGGGAAGTACATAGCAATACAGGCCTATTTCAAGAAGCAAGAAAAGTCTCAAATACATCACATAACCTTATACCTAAAGGAGCCAGAAAAGGAACAGCAAATAAAGCTTAAAGCCAGAAGAAGGGAAATAATAAATATTAGAGCAGAAATAAATGATAGAGAAACAAACAAAAAACCAGTAGAATCAGATCAAGGAAACCAGGAGCTTGTTCTTTGAAAGAATTAATAAAACTGATAACCCCCTAGCCAGACTTATCAAAAAGAAAAGAGAAAGGGCCCAAATAAATAAAATCATGAGTGAGAAGAGAGATCACAACCAACACCACAGAAATACAAACAATAATAAGAGAATACTATGAAAAACTACATGCTCACAAACTGGACAATCTGGAAGAAATGGATAAATTCCTAGAAACTTACAAACTACCAAAACCAAAACAGGAAGAAATAGAAAATTTGAACAGACCAATAACCAGCAAAGAAATTGAATCATTAATCAAAAAGCTCCCAACAAACAAAAGTCCAGGGCCACATGGCTCCCAGGGAGATTCTATCAAACACTTAAAGAAGAGTTTATACCTATTTTTCTCAAACTGTTCCAAAAAATAGAAATGGAAGGAAAACTTCCAAACTCATTCTAGGAGGCCAGCTTTACCTTGATTCCAAAACCAGATGAAGACCCCACAAAAAAAGAGAATTACGGGCCCATATCCTTGATGAACATGGATGCAAAAATTCTCAATACAATACTAGCAAATCAAATTCAACAGTATACTAAAAGAATCATTCACCACAATCAAGTAGGATTTGTTCCTGGGCTGCAAGTGTGGTTCAATATTCACAAATCAATCAATGTGATACACCACATTAATAAAATAAAGGATAGGAACATATTATTCTTTCAACAGATGCAGAAAAAGCATTTGACAGAGTACAGCATCCATTCTTGATAAAAACCGTCAACAAAGTAGGGATAGAGGGAAAATACCTCAAAATCGTAGAGGCCATATATGAAAGACTCACAGCTAATATCATCCTCAATGGGGAAAAACTGAGAACTTTTTCTCTAGGTTCAGGAACAAGACAGGGATGTCCACTCTGAACACTGTTAATTTAACATAGTACTAGAAGTCCTAGCCTCAACAATCAGACAACAAAAAGAAATAAAAGGTACCCAAATCATCAAGGAAGAAGTCACATTTTTACTATTAACTGACGACATAATACTCTATGTAGAAAACCCAAAAGACCCCACCAAAAAATTGCTAGAACTGATACACGAATTCAGTAAAGTTGCAGGACAGAAAATCAACGTATAGAAATCTGTTAAATTTTTTTACATCAATAATGAAGCAGCAGAAAAAGAAATCAAGGAATTAATCCCATTTACAACTGCACCAAATATCCTAAAATACCTAGGAATAAACCTAACCAAAGGGGTGAAAGATCTGCACTCTGAAAACTATACAACACTTAATAAAAGGCACTGAAGATGACACAAAGAAATAGAAAAACATTCCATGCTCATGGACGGGAAGAACAAATGGAGTGTTAAAATGTCTATACTACTCAAAGAAATCTACACATTTAATGCAATCCCCATCAAAATACCACCAGCAGTTTTCACAGAGCTAGAACAAACAATTCTAAAATGTATATAGAACCACAAATACCCTGAATAGCCATAGCTATTTTGATAAAGAAAAGCAAAGCTGGAGGCATTACAATTCTGGACTTCAAATTATATTACAAAACTACAGCCATCAAGACAGTATGGTACAAGACAATATGGCACAAAAACAGACACACAGATCAGTGGAACAGAATAGAAAACCCAGAAATGGACCCTCAACTCTGTGGTCAACAAATCTTTGACAAAGCAAAAAAGAATAACCAATGGAAGAAAAAAAAAAAAAACCCAGTCTCTTCAACAAATGGTGTTGGGAAATCTGGACAGCCACATGCAGAAGAATGAAAGTAGACCACTTTCCTACACCGTACACAAAAATAAATTCAACTGGACATGTCCTCAGAGGCAAGGGAAACAAAAACAAAAATGAACTACTGGAACTTCATCAAGATAAAAAGCTTCTGCACAGCAAAGGAAACATCAACAAAACTAAAAGGCAACCTATGGAATGGGAGAATATATTTGCAAATGACATAACTGATAAAGGGTTAGTATCCAAAATCCATAAAGAATTTATCAAACTCGGCACCCAAAAAACCAAATAATCTAGTTAAGAAATGGCAGAAGACATGAATAGGCATTTCCCAAAGACATACAGATGGCTAATAGACACGTGAAAAGATGCCCAACATCACTCATCATCAGGGAAATACAAATCAAAATCACAATGAGATACTAACTCACACCTGTCAGAATGGCTAAAATTAACAACACAGGAAACCCAGATGTTGGTGAGGATGCGAAGAAAAGGGTACCCTCTCACACTGTTGGTGGGAATACAAATGGGTGCAGCCACTCTGGAGACTAGTATGGAGGTTCCTCAAAAAGTTAAAAATAGAACTACCCTACAAATCAGCAATTGCACTACTAGGTATTTACCCAAAGGATACAAAAATACTGATTTGAAGGGACAGACACCTGTACCCTAATGTTTATAGCAGCATTATCAACAATAGTCAAATTATAGAAAGAGCCCAAATGTCCATCGACTGATTGATATATATATATATATCTCACATGCACAACGGAATATTATTCAGCCATAAAAAGAATGAAATCTTGTCATTTGCAATGATGTGGATGGAGCTAGAGTGTTCTATGCTAAGCAAAATAATTCAGTCAGAGAAAGACAAATACCATGTAATTTCACTCAGATGTGGAATTTAAGAAACAAAACAGATGAACATGGGGGAAAAAGAGAGAGAGAGGCAAACCATAAAACAGACTCTTAACTATAAAGAACAAACTGAGGGTTGCTGGAAGGATGGTGGGGGGGGATGGGCTAAATGGGTGATGGGTATCAAGGAGGGCACTTGTGATGAGCACTGGGTATTACATGTAAGTGATCAATCACTAAATTTTACTCCTGAAACTAATGTTACACTATATGTTAACTAACTAGAATTTAAATAAAAACTTGAAACAAAACAAAACAGAAAATAGAATCATAGTTAGCAGTACAAAGATTAAATAAACACCCAAGGCCTCTTGAGGGTTAGTTCTTCATTAAACTGCCAACTCCCATGGCCTCATTTTCACATACAGACAGTTGCTCTTTCTCTCCTGTTGCCAAAGCTTAATTTGGTTGGTTTGCTTCACAGATACTATGGCTCTTTCCAAAGACTTAGTTCATAAGATTAAGTCTTACGGTTTTCTACATTAAGTTTCCCTTCCAAAGGAAGGGCTATTCTGTATAATTAGGCTCAAAGAGTAAGTCAAGTTTAAATCAGTAACTTTAAAATATAATGGCTCTAGATTAGAGCACATTTATAGGCAATAAAATAAATGAATGTGTGCAAGTTGTCTATCTAGCTGAATAAATAAGTTTAGCCACAATGCCAATTTTCAGTTTTTAATCAGCAGGACTGATATTTCCTGCATACCAGGTTATGAAGAAAAAAGGCAATATAAAGTGAAAAAGCATTTTGTAAATTTTCAAGTGCAGTAGGTATGCTGGTAGAATCTGTCTATAATGCCGTCTAGTCCAAAGACAGTATTTATGGGGCTGGGAACAGTCAATCTGGATCATCAAATAGAAAGGCTAATGTGGAAAATGAGTTTAAAGTCAAAATCCTAATCTATAGGAGAAAAATAATATCACCTTCTGGACTGGTTAAAAGCTTTCTGGTAAGTTTATTATAGTTAACAAAATACATTATGTTAGTATGAACATGATATCTTGAGAAAATCATATTGGTAATGAAAACTTCCTTGTCTCTATAGAAAGAAGATCCAAAGCCTGCTGTTAAAAGCTTAAAAACAGGGCAGAACTTTTGGAATGAGAGTAAGGAGCTCAGTGGACCTTCTCCCCAGCAGAACCGCATTCTAATTGGTGAACATTACTTTAAAAAACAAAAACAAACAAAAAACATATAAAGTCTCTAGAAATTGCCCTAAGGGTATACAGCAAATGGAGAAACATTTAATCAAGAAAATCTACTAAATCTCAGAATAGGCAAGAGTCTGTGGCATTTGACTAAGACATAGTCCATTACCCACATTCCACCAGTACTATGTTATAGAAGCTCTACCTCAGGCATGTGCAGAGAAGAAGACAGGGGCTCCCCTTCCCTCCAGCTCCTAGTCCTGGGCTAGTTTCATCCTGGAAGGGGCAGGCTGCTAGTGTTTCTCATCTTCTTCAGCCTAGAGGTATAGGTCTATTCTGAGCAGGTAACACAGGAGACTGACCTCCTGGCTCCTCCACCCAGTCCCAGTTCATTTGGTGGAAACTCTACTCCAGGCCCAGTAGGTTAAGAATACTGAGTCCTGATTGCTACTGAACCTAGTTTGCTCATAAGATAGACGTTCCATGCCAGGAGGAGTAGGTCAAGAAGACCAGGGCTGCCAATACCTTTTCTACCCAAAGTGCAGGTATCATTGTGGGAAAAATCAGCTCCCACCCCCAACCCCAGGTGTAGTGGCACAGTGGTTCTACTGAGGGGGAAAAGGCACACCATAAGGACAAAGAGCTGCACATCTCTGTCTGAAGGGATTGACTTTATTCGGAACAGAAAATAGAGAACCTCACACCTAAGAAGGTTATTGAAAAAAAAAAAAATGGAAATCTTGAGGAAAAACAACTAAGAAGCCCAAAGCTCTAATACAAGCCAAATGGTAAAGCATACAGAAGTTTAATACAGAACACCAGGGATAATCAAGAAAAGCCCCCCTAGAATTACAATTAGCCATGAGAGTCAGGAAGGCTGTGTACAAGCACTAGGTTGTATCCACCCAGGAATGATCAGAGCAAGTCACGGGACAGACTTAAAAACATTTCCTAAGCTGCACATGGATGGATCTCACAGGGTGGAAGCCTCACTGGCACAAGGGCCTTAAACACAACCTCTGACAAAACTTTGAATAACTGTCCTTTCTCCACTAAACCTTACTTTTATTAAAAAATCAATCAATTATCTATATGTTTGTGGGTCTATTTCTGGACTCTGTTCTGCTGTAATAATCATTTTCTCTATCTTGCTGCCAATACCACACTGTTTTGATGACTGTGGTTTCACACTGAATCTTTAAATCAGGTAGTGTTGGTGCTCCAAATTTGTTCTTTTCAGAACTGCTTGGCTATACTAGGTCCTTTCAATTTTGATTGGGATGGCTTAGTGATCTATTTGTAGATAACGGCCATCTTGACAATATTGAGTATTCCAACCCATGAATGAGGTATATCTCTTGACTTATTTAGATCTTTTTTCAGTAATGTATTATAGTTTTCAGTGTATAGATCTTGCACATCATTTATGCAAGATTCATGCCTAAGTATTCCATATTTCTGATATGACTGTAAATGGAATTGCATTTAAATTTCAATTTCTGGTTGAATGTTGCTTGTATTTAAAGATACATTATTTTTTGTATACGGATCCTGTATTCGGCAACCTTACTAAATCCTCTTATTCGTTCTAGATTTTTGGACATTTCATCGGATTTTCTATATAGGCATTTTATAGATAGAGAGATACAGATAGCCTTACTTTCTTCTAGCATATAGATGCCTGTTATTTCTTTTTCATGCCTTATTGCACTGATTATCATCTCAAGTACAATGTCTATCATTTGTTTGTTCCTGATCTTAGTGAGAAAGTATTCAGTCTTTCACCTTAAGTTTGATATTAGGTATTTTGTAGATGCCTCTTGTCAGGGGTCCCCACAATCACCCTCAGGCTCATAGGAGAAGGACTCACAGGACTCAGAAGTTGGTCTACTCACGGTTACAGTTTATTACAGTAAAAAATACACACAGTGAAATAAGCAAAGGGGAAAAGCACATGGAGTGACATCCAGAGGAAACCATGTATAAGCTTCCAAATGTTCCCTCCCAGTGGAGTCACACAGGACACACTCAATTCTCCCAGCAGCCATATGTGACCAGTGCAAAGTGTTGCCAACCAGGGACGCTCACCTGAGCCTAGGTGTCCAGGGTTTTTACTAGGAGTTAGTCATATAAGCATATAGCACCCTACTTGACTGACCTCAGCTGCTGACATTCCAGATCTCCAGAGAAAGCAGGTGCTCACCATAAATCACACTGCCAGTGTAAACTATCTGGATAAACTGGTATAGCACAGCTCAAGATCTCATGCATGCAAATACACTCATTAGACAAACTATTCTAAGAGCTCAGTTCTCTGGAGCTAGGGGAAGGACAGTCATGGAGACAGGCCTCTCCTGAGAATGTACATGGTTTGAGCACCCTAGGCCTGCTGAGATAGGCCTTTTCTGCATACCCCTTATCAGGCTGAGTAAGTTCCCTTCTATTCCTAGGTTGCTGAGAGTTTTTATCAGGGATACTGGATTTTGTCAGATGCTTTCCTGCATACATTGAAATGACCAAATGGTTTTCATTTTAGTTTGTTTATATGGTGAATTACATTGATTGCTGTTCAAATATTAAACCAACCTTGTATTTTTAGGATAAGCACCATTTGGTAATTATTAATTAACCTTCTTATATGTTAGACTCAATTCGCTAAAATTTTGCTTAAAATGTTTGTATCTATGTTCATTAGGGATATTGGTCTATAGTTTCTTGTAATGTATTTGGTAATGATGGCTTCATAGAATGAGTTGTGAAGTATAACCTTCTCTTCAATTTTCTGAAAGCTTGTGCAGAACTAGTATTGTTTCTTCCTTAAATATTTGTTAGAATTTACAGGGAAACCATCTGCACCTGGAGTTTTCTTTGTGGGTAGGCCTACTGCATAAACTTAAACTCTGTAACAGATTTGGGATTATTCATGTTATTTCTTCTTGAGGGATCTTTGGTAGTCTGTGTCTTAGAATATGCCCATTTCATCTAAGTGGCCATACTGATTGACATTAAATTGTTCATAACATTCCCTTATTACCCTTTAATGTCTGTAGTGATGTTACCTCTCTCATTGTCAATATTGATAATTTGTATTCTTTCTCTCCTGATCTGTCTGGCTAGAGGTTTATCAATTCTACTGATGTTCCTCAAAACAAAAACAAAAACAAACAAACAAAAAAAAACAGCTTCTGCTTTCATTAATTTTTTTGGTTTTTGTTTAGTGATTTCCACTCTAAATTTTATTTCCTTGCCCCTGCTTGAGTTTAACTGGCTCTTCTTTTTCTGGTTTCTTAAGGAGGAAGATGTAGTCACTAATTTGTGACAGTTCGTTTCCAATATAGGCATCAAAGTAGCCATAAATTTCCCTCTAAGTACTGTTACAGCAGCATACCACAAATTTGATATGTTGTCTTCACATTTTCTATCTCTTTGACTAATCAGTTTAAGTGTTATTTACTTACCAAATGCTTGCAGGTTTTACAGCTCTTTTACTGAATTCTAATTTAATTCCATTTTGATCAGATAGCATGTTGTACATGACTTGAATTCTTTTAAATGTACTAAGACTTATTTTACAGCCCAGAATATGGTCTATCATGTGAAATGTTCCCTGTGTAGTTGAAAAAAAAAGTGTATTCAGCTGTTGTTAAGTGTAATGGTCTATAAATGTGAATTAGGTCAAGTTGGTTGATACTGTTGTTCAAATCCTCCATATCCTTCTCATGTGTACCTACTTATTCTAGCAATTATTGACAGAGGAGTATTAAAATCTCCAACTATAATGGGATTTGTCTATTTCCCCTTACAGTTCCGTTAGTTTTCTTCATGTAGTTTGAAGCTCTATTATCAGGTATATAAATGTTTAGGATTGTTACTGATTAACTGAACTCTTTATCATAGGAAATGACAAATGATATTCTTTACCCTGATAATACAATTATTTCTGAAATCTAATATACCACTCTAGCTTTCTCTTGACTGGTGTCAGCACCATAGCTCTCCTTCCATTTAGTTTTATCCTATTTGTGTCTTTATATTCAAAGTGTGTTTCTTGTAGACAACTTAGAGTCAGGTCTTCTTACTCTAATCTGACAATCTGTATTCCAACTGACATGTCTGCAGCATTTGTTTTGGTATGATTATTGACATGGTTAGGTTTAAGTTTATCGTCTTGTTATTTGCTTTTGTTCCATCTGTTCTTTGTTCCCCTTTTCATCTTTTTCGATCTTCTTTTAGATTGAGTACTTTTAGGATTCCATTTTATCTCCGCTGGTGAATTAACTATAACTCTTTGTCTACACACACCATTTTCATTACCTCACTTTCCATTCACTCTAAAATCCATTCTAATTTAGTCTTTCTAGCTTCTGGCCCAATATCTTCCACCACCATCACAAACAAGCAAACAAACAAGAAACAGCACTTGTTAGGACTTCCAATGAGCTTCAATGTTGCTAAATCCTATGCTTTT
Source organism: Ursus maritimus (assembly GCF_017311325.1). Classification (NCBI taxonomy): domain Eukaryota; kingdom Metazoa; phylum Chordata; class Mammalia; order Carnivora; family Ursidae; genus Ursus; species Ursus maritimus. The sequence goes on from NW_024425119.1 coordinate 4,898,322, forward strand.
ATCAGTTCTCATCTTACTAGACTGTTCAGTAACATTCCATAGTTTACCCTCTGTCCTATATTACTCTTTTCTTGATTTCCATGAAATCATATTCTCTAGATTGTCTTGGATTTTTGGCCACAAGTTCTTGATCACCTTTGCACCTTAATTTCTATGCAGCCTGTAACTTTCAGGCTCTGTGGGCTCAGTTCTAGCCCCTTTTCCTGTCTTTCTCAGCATCTTCGAAACATGGTCCTCAAGAATTATGAAGTAGTTCATAGGCATTTTCAGAGGAGAAAATAAAGAAATTTGTTCATATACATTTTGTAAAGTTGAAATGTAAGAGTAATAATGATTTTCATGAAAACCTTAATTTCTTTAAAGTTACCAACTCACTATGTCATTATGTTCAATCTATGTTGATCAGTTCATATCAGCTAGTGTTCAGCAAATATGGTGGTGTGAAACCAAGTAAACTTTCACATCATTTTCAAACAAAGCCCCAAATCAATTTACTTTGTTGATAGGGGAGAGAAGAGAGCAAGACTAACAAGGCATTCCTCAGCTAAAACAGGTAAAGGTCCTGATATCACTGGGAAACTGTCAGTCCAAATTTAATGCCCAACTTAACTGTTGAAAAAAATAAGCTACTGACAAAATTTCTTTATTAAATGACTCCATTGGAAATCACATAGTATCAATGGCATATGTCATGAGAGAGCAACTATTATCACATGAGTGTTTCAGCATATACCTTGTTTTAAAATTGAACAAACTACTTGTGGACAAAACATAAATCAGTTCTTATAGCATATATACTTGGTAATGAGGCAGAAGTATTCAACTTTTTGTTCTGCTTATCAGTGAAAACTCACAGCACAAGGGAAGACAGTTTTCATTTAGATGATGATGCTTCTGTGAGCTGTGACATGGGCTGGAAAAGGTGTAACCTACTCAAAACTGACAGACTACAAGCTATACAAACAGCAAGAAAACGTGTTGCTGCATCACTGAAGGGTGTTTTAAACACATGGAACAATTAGAAGTAAACAATATGCCTCCTGATTGTAATTGACTGTTGAAGGAAATAACCAAAATTAAGTATCAGCAAATCTTGACAACTCAGTATGTACTCTCAAATGTGTGGAAAGAAATGGCAGTGTTTGCAAAACCACCCTTCTACTTTAGTTTAAAGGGTGTCAAGGAAAAAAGTGCTGACAAGAGTTTCCAAAAGGACAGATCAGATAAAAATATTTCTTTATGATGCTGACAACACGAATAGCCATTCTTGATTTCTAGAGGCCTGCTTAAGTATATAGCTAAAACACACTCAGCATCTGAAATAACCTAAACCTACTATTTCAAGGCCAAAATTCCCCATTTTTAATGAGGAGAACAACATACCATATTTTTCAGTCACGAAACTATGCTACAAATGGTTCGATTGCTAGGGTGTGATTCTTTCCCAGAATCTGATGGCTTTCTTCACTCATCAGAGAGTGAGACTGATTTTATTACTGGGGATATATAAAGAACACATCCCAATGTTACAACAAAACACGAACAGATACCTTTCAGAGACTGAAGTAATCAAAGAATGACTAAGAATACATTTGCTCCTATCTTCCAAACATTCAGGCTGGTTGAAACATTCGCTCCTACGGTTACTTAATCTTTTAAGTGTGTCAATTTGGCAACTGATTGAACACTAGGAATAGTCTTCAGGGAGAAATCTTCTCATCCTTTCTCAATATGTGTTTGATCTTGGCATTCTAAAACATCTGACAGAGCCAGCGAACACCAGTTGCAAATCTTGACAATCTATAATTATAACCTGGAATTTCCTAATTTAGTAGAAATAAAGGGTAAAAAAACAAAAATCAGGGACACCTGAGTGGCTCAGTGGGTTAAGCATCTGTCTTCAGTTCAGGTCATGACCCCAGGGTCCTGGGATTGAGCCCCATATTGGGGTCCTTGCTTAGTGGGGAGCCTGCTTCTCCCTCTCCTTCTACGGGCCGCTCCCCCTGGTTGTGTTCTCTCTCTCTTTCTGTCAAATAAATAAATACATGATCTTTAAAAAAAATCAGTATCTGGATCTAACCTATATCGCAAGCAATCTGTCACCAAGTTAGAAACATACTTTGTAAGAGGCTGCAAAAACATCTTTTTTAATAATGAAAACAATTTTTTAAATACTACTTTCTTGTTTAAAATTGCTGATCTGCATGGATGCTGAAGGTCTGAGAAACACTGTCCTAGGGGTCTCACTTACTGTCATGATTTTAAAAACCATCCACATAGACTAAGGCCAAAATCACCACTTCTAGCCCAGTCTCCAGACCCACCTACCCGGATGCCTCTTTAACTTTATTGTTTCAATGCTTCATAGGCACGTTAAACCTATAATAGGCTCAAAGCCAAAATCTTGATCTCAGCCATATCTTCCCCTTTCCCAATCTCCCTATCTCAGTGAAAATATTTCATTCCTCCCAGCTGCCTGTGCCAGAAACCTAGCACTCTTCATCCAAAGTGCAGCCTGAACTGATCCACCTCTGTGTCTCTCGCCCTGCTATCACCAGTTTAGTCCAAATCACCTTCATCTTCACCCTGGACTACATTATAGCTCCCTAAGTGGTCTTATAACAACCTTTCCGATGGCCCTCTGCATTAGTTTTTGATAGTTGCTGGAGCAAATTACCACAAACTTAGTGACTTAAAACAACACAAATTTATTATCTTACACCTCTGTCGAAGTCTGACATGGAACTCACTAGGCTAAAATCACCATAGGCTTGATTCCCTTCTGGAGGCTGTAAGGGGGAATCTGTTTTGTTGGCCTTCTGAGCTTTTAAAAGCTAAGCACATTTCTTACCTTGTAGCCCCCTCAATTAATCTCCAAAGCCAGCAATGTTGACTATTCTTCCATAACAACATCTTTCTCTGACTCACTTCTTTTGTCTCCTCCTTTTGTTTTTAAGGATGCTTGTGATTACGCTGGGCCCACCTAGATAATCCAAAGTAATCAATCTCCCAATCATAATGTCAGCTGATTAGTGACCTTAATTCCGCTTTGCTAGGTAACCTAACATAGTCACAGTTTCTGGGGATTAGGATGTGGGTATCTTTGGGAGGCCATTATTCCGCACTTCCTAATACGTGACTCATTTTCCACACAGCAGCCAGAATGATCTTTTTAAAAACAGATATGTTCCTTCCCCTTCCTACATAAAATCCTCCAATGGCTTCCCACTCCTCCAAGGATGAAATTCAAAATCCTAAACATGTGCCACAGAGCCATGCTTGGCTAGTTCCTGCCTACATCCTGGCCTCACGTCCTGGCTCACCGGGTTCCAGCCACACATGCTTCTCTCTGCCTTGAACACCAAGCTCCTTTCTGCCTTAGGGTCTCTGCTCATGCTGGCTTTGCCATCTAAATAGCCCTCCTCAGCTCCCATCCAACCTTTACCTGGCTAACTCTTGCTCAATCCTTCAGATCGCTGTAAAAGTGGCTTTCAGAGAGTGGACTTACCTGATGCCCCAGTCTAATATTAACTCCCCCTACTATACATTGTCATTGTTCTCTTTTTCTTTCAGAGCTTTTGCTGCAATTGCAGTTAAATGTTATTTGTGTAATTATTGGCTTAATGTCTGCCTCCCTGCACTGGACTGCAAGCCCCTAAGGGATGGGACCTAGTCTGTTTCATTCACCATTGTAAATGCTGAGGCTCAGAACTGATTGGCTTATCGTAGGTGCTCAATAAATAGATGAGTGCTATCAGATAGTATTTCACAAGCAGATCCAACTCTTAGAGGGTGAGTTGTATAAGCCACAGACCTCAACATTCTGCGTATTTTAGACCAGGTGGGTCATACTCACCATTTCACCTCACTCCATCCTTCAAACCTGTCACAAACGTCTGCCTCCAGCCTGTATCACAAACTCTGATACTACAGAAACCATTAGACTCATTCCCTTAGCCTTGTGCTGCAGCTGCTGCGGCCATTCTGGGGAGGCCACATCGTTTCCCTACTGCTGCATCACTAGAAAAAAGTTCTAAAAACATGGGAGTTGGTGCCACAAAAGGGTCGTAATTTTTCTGCAGCTCAAGAATCCTTCTTTTTCTTTGACTCCCTGTGTCTTTCCTCACAGGCCCTTCTTTATCCACTTTAAATCTTATATCCTAAGTCAGACTGGAAAGAATATGTGTTCTGGAGCCAGAACGTCCTAGATTTAAAACCTGGCTCTGTCCTTATTCGGAAAGGTCACCAAACTTTGAGACTTAGTATCATCCTTGGAAAAGGGAGGCTAATTATTTATTAATTCCTATTTATTCCTAATTATTCCTGATTATTTATTAATTCCCCTCACACAGGTTTCAGGTAACCTCAATGTGGGCACACTTTGTTGAGCGCTGCTTCAGCCACCAAACACTGGCACATCACAGTACTAACAAGCTTAACTCAATCCACTACTGGGACAATTAGAAAGAATGCCAAGACACAGGGATCAGTACGAACCCATGATTGTATGTGGATCTAGGAACACATCTTCATAGACACTATGTTTGCTGCAGAACTTTCATTTCCAGGAACAGATCCTACCTCCATCCTCCCCCAAGCCTGAGGGACGCTGCCTGATTTAGAACAGATATTACACAGATGTTAGTTACCACCACCCACAAGCCCTCCATCCTCATTCTCTGAAAATGCCCATAGTGAGACTTGACTCATCAGATATGCACTTTTCCCATTTCACTCCTTTATCCAAACTGTACTTGCCATTCTCTTTCACCTTTGGGGTCTGTGGTCATTTTGCTCCTTTGCCCTTCCCAAAGGACCACTTCTATAACTTTGACACCTGGCTCGAATGTAAGTTACGTTAGTAAACCTTCCTAGTCCCCCAGTATCCTCTGGTATCACTTCCACTCCCCAAACTATATTGCAAGACCCCTGAGGGGCAGACTCTGACTTGATCCATGTTTTTAATGCCCCTCCCTGGTGTCTAGAATGTTTTATATGTGGTTGATACTTAGTAAATATTTGTTGAGTGGGTGAAATAATGAATCACTGATTGGTTTCTCTGGTAGTCCAGCTTTGACATACCAACTTGGATCTGTCAGAGAGACAACCAGTAGAGGTGCCCATCACCTGGCTCAGGAACAGGGTCAGGACTGAAAAGGTACATTTGGCAGGCATATTCACTACAGTAGTATCTGAAGCCTTGGAGCTCACCACAACAAGGATGTGCTGAGAAAAAACAATGGTTAACAGGAGAACGTTTCAGGGATAGAAGGAAGTGCAGTTAAGATTATGATTCAAAGATAAATCATAAAAAGAAGAAATCCAAGGCAGTACAGTCCCAGGAAAAGAAAAAAGAGAGTCCTGAGAAACACCTCTAGTGTATGCATGCTGCAGAAAGACAGAAGAGGTTGGAGGCACAAAAGTCACTACTAATGTGTTGATTCAAAAGTTTCTGGTGACCTCCTAGCAAGTGAGGTGTTAGGAGTAGAGGTGGGGCTGAGGAGTAGAGGTATGAATAAGAATGACAAAAAGTCTAAGACTATTCTTTCAAGAAGCTTGACAGAAAAAGGAGAGATAAGAATCATAGTGCCAAGTGAGTCTGGAAGCAGCTGTGAATATAAAATAACAGAAAAAGATGGCTCAGCAGGTAAAGCACTGCACCAATACACACACGTTATCACTGCCGTCACCCAGGCAACAGAACGCAGTAACACAGACACGGGTACTCATATGATTCTGCTGCATACTCACCTGCGTGATCCTGAGAAAATCTTCCCCTCCCTTAGGAACTCATCAGATTCTTTTAATAATATGCGTTCATATGTGGAAAGGAATTATGGAAGAGTTTATCATTGAAAGTAAGGTCTTAATACTGCAACACATGGGTTTGTAATCTTACAGATGTTTGTCATTTTTCAGTTTCCTTCATCAGTGTGAGAAAAGGAAACTGAAACTCCCTCATATGTAACAGTGATTACTTACTCCAATCGCAGCAAAGAGGAATAAGACACAAGAGGGCAGAGAAAGGCAGGATAAAGTCACGGTATATAGAGTCAAAGCAGTGATGGCAACCCTTTCAATTCCTTTCTACAGATTTTGCCACTTTTCTAAGCTGGGGGACGTTAGTCAAGGGCTACCTCCCCCAGGTGGATGGCACACTGCCAAGAGCTCATATCAGAACTGAGTGTGCCTGCTGCTTCTGTCAATCAGATCTGCCTTGGCAGGGACATTATGCTTACTTCAAGGTGCCTTGTCAGTGAAAAGCTTGAGTAGATACCACTGACCTCATGACTGTCTTCAAAGATAAAATAAAATTTTGTACTGAGACAAAGTTTATAACTCCTTGGTTATCTTGTTTTAGGTTTCTCCCCCAAGGAAATGCTGAAAGCTCAGTAATGATTTTCCACACTCACAGCATGTCATGGAGACTTTTCACTTGGAAGGGGCAGCTGATTCTGAGTATTGCCATGGCCAGCATCAGTGTAACATTTTCTCAAAGCCACTTGTGAGTAGAATACAGTATCATACAGAAGGTACATTTGCAATAGGAGGTATATCTGCAGCTCATAGGTGGTAAATTAAGGCCATAGATGCTATCAAAAATATACAGAAAGTAACTAGGCAGAAGTCCTCAATTAAAGCAGTTCATGGTAGCCTTGCTTCACAAAGTAGAATTTATTCTCTCATTCAATGGTAAGAAACGGCAAATAGTAATTTCGATCGATGGGTAACGCAAAAGTCATCTGCATTTATCTTTAGGATACACTGTAGTTTCGTTTTTGGTTTTTTTTTTTTTAATTCCCACTATGTTTGGCTTAGGGGAACATTAAAATTAATTTTCATTCCATGAGCACAGCTGGACAAAGAGTCCAGATGCCGCTTCTATTAATATAAACTAACAAACTACTAGAGAAACACACATACAGAACGTTGACTGTATTTTTAAAAACTAAACCGTCCATATTGACGGAATTCATATGTTCTAGGAAGGAAACAAGTGTCAGTAAGAAAATACAGTAGCACTAAGACTTACTAGGGTAGCACGGTAAGGGTCGAAAGAAGAATGTGGGATTATATGTGGAAGGGTCGCCACTATTAACAAAGGTCAGTCTGCTCTAGTGAAATCAAGCAAAATCGTTCCTTACAAGGAAATTAGATAATGCTATATAACAAACCAAAATTTATAAGACATTCACTCATGTCTTTATAATCCTTACAAACATACAAATGATCCCATAGCGACTGCTAATGTATATGTGATGGAGGAGGGAGAATGAACAGTAGGAGCAAAGGACTCCCTCTAGTACTAATCCAGTCACCTTTGCTAATTCAACAAATATTTACTGAGTGCCTACTAAGTGCCAGGCTCTGTTCTCTAACCTGAAGATATCGAAATAAACAAAACAGACAAAAATCCCTGCCCACAGGGAGCTTACAGTATAGTGAAGAATTTGAAACTTGTGACTTTGAGCAAGACAGACCTAGGTGACTAAAAAATTTGTTATGGAGAAGCCAAGACAAAGGAATTGCTAATAAAAACTGAAGACACACACGCCAGATGCACATATACACACACACACATACATGTACAATGACAGAAAATGAAGACTGCTGATGACAGTGAAACTGAATATAAAAGCAGACAGCACATTCTCATAATTCTAAATTATTTTTACTAAAATCAAATACCAGCAATTACTTTCCTGTGATGTGGCCTGATACTGCAGAGTTATATGTATGAAACCCCTCCCAAAAAAACTTATCTGACGACCAGTTACATGAATGCAGACCAACAGACTAGCTTCTACTGGATAAAAACTTAAAAACGTAACAGAATTAACTGATAAACACTCCAACTCATCTGGAAATACATTCCAGAAATGGAAAAAAAAAGTGTTGATTACAGCAAAAGAGTATTGCAAGTATGAAAATGGGGTTATAAGTAAATTTGGGCAGTTATCTCGGCATACGGGGTAGTTTCACACACTCAGTCCAACAATTTGCTGAAACGGGATTCTGCCATTTCCCCAGTCAACTCCTAAGGTGTACATTTGCCATGTTACTAGGCGATTTCAACTCTAACGAGATGAATGGAATACTCTGGGCAAACAGATTCCACTCCTTGAGAGCTGCACATTAAATAAACGTATAAAAGCAAAGCAGACAAAAATACAGGCAGACAGAATGCAAATACTGGAGTCAAACAAGGAGGGAGACAAGCCCTGCAGCTGAAAAGTTCCAGGTCATCAGTTCTGTCCACTGGAAAAAAAAAAAAAATCTAAGAACTTCACCATATAAAGGCTTAGAACATACACTCGGTCCCCTCAAGTCTGAAATGACTGTCCACCAAGAAGCGAAAAAGAGCACTGATGGTTCCTCTTAAGCCCATTCAAGACACGGGCGTCGAGTCCCCTAGCTTTAGATGGATGGGACTGGCAGGTACACCCGAGGCAAAGGCAGAGGAACACGTCCCAAGCCCTGGGACTCCGATTAGGAAGCAAAACACAAAGTTTAAAAAGACGGTGAAGGGGAAAGGGGGAGGCGGAGAAACCACAGCAAGTCAAATAAATAACTGTAACAGAAAGCAATAATGCGTTGGAGAACCCACGGAGCCATCTCCACCGCTCAAAAGCCAGAGACTATAGAAGCCGCAAGGGCCAGGATCTTCGGGGCCCCGGAACTCAACACCCAGCCTGAAGCGGGTGAGGGGGAGCAGTTCCCGGGAACCCCCTCCCGCCCCTCTCCCCTCAACCCCGCCCATTGGGTCCGCCCCGTCCCGCCCGGCTACTCACCGGATTCGCTTCCCACATAACGGTGGCGAAATCGAGCGGAGAGAGCCTGGGGGAAGGGGCTAGCCGCGGGGCCGGGGTGTTGGGTTTTTTCCGAGGGTCCCCGGGAGCGAAGGGATGGAGAAGCAACCTTTATGTAGGCCTTCCTTCTACCCCGCCCTGTCACAAGCCAGCGTCTTCGGACCACCGACCCTCCCGACTTCCGCCCGAAGCCGGCCAACCAGCGCTGGCCCCGCCCCGCCCCCGGAAGCTCGTCCCGCCCCAGCCTCTCCCTTCCGGGCTGGTGGGCGGGTCATAGTGGGCGGGGCTTGCGAGTATCAGATTGTAAGGGAATTAAAGGGCTTCTGCTCCAATCACCCTTTAAGTGCGATGTCCGCGCTGCAACGTCCCCGCTAAGTGATACTCATGCCGCGGCTGGTTGTACTTCCTCCAGTATTGATCACTATGTAGTGAGTGTAGTGGCCAAGAGTCAGACAGGCCTGGGAGTTAATCCAAGCGGGGCCAATGGCTTTTGGGACAAACTTCACTATCTTTTAATTTCCTCATCTTCAGAATGGAGAGAATAATAGCATCTACCTCAGTGTGCAGTGAGATCATTTAAAACACCAACCACAGTATTTGGTATGCAGTAAGAGCTCAATAAGCGACAGTTATTTCCCAGACACCGTGCTAGGCTCTGGAACGCTAGACCCATATGCAGTCCATGCCCTCATGGAGCTTAGAGTCTAGGGGAAATAAAACAAAAACAAAAACAAAAAGTAAGTAATTTGATATATAAGAGGTGCAGTAGGTTAGGTAGTATGGCAAGTACAGAGTTTTATGAGAGCATGCTTACCTAGGATAGGGTGTCTGCTTTCCCTTCTCCCCCCTACAGAGTTTAAGCTAAGACCTCAAGGATGTACTACTGAAGTTACCTGGATAAAGAGCTCTAAGAAATGGGGAGAATCTTCTAGGCAAAAAAATAGAATCTACCCAGGGAAAAGGAAAAAGAAACAGTTTGTCATATATCCTTCTGGGCTTTTCCATAACTCCACACATAAAAAAAATTTTTTTTTTTGTTCAAGGAATACCTACCGATTTAGAATGTGATTCTTTCACTTAATATCATGTGGATACCCTTCACTCCAATATATAAAAATCTATTTCATCATTTTGAAGTAGACTCATGGCATGCTAAGGTTTGTATGCATATCTCACACACACACTTTTGAAATAATCCATTGTGACAGACATTTAAGTGCTTTTCAATTTTTTACTATTCTAAAAAGTGCAGCAATAAACATTCTTGTACAGACGTTTCTGTACAATTTTCCATTTACCTCGTTGGAATTAGTTCTTATAAATGGAATTGTTTAGGGGCACCTGGGTGGCTCAGTTGGTTAAGCATCTGACTGTTGGTTTCAGCGTAGGTTATGGTCTCAGGGTCCTGAGATCAAGCCCCACTTGGGGCTTGTCCCTCTCCCTCCCCCTTTGCTCCTGCCCCCTTTCCGCACTCATGCACGTGCTCTTTCTCTCTCTCTTAAAGAAATAAAATCTTAAAAAAAATAAATGGAATTGTTTAATAAGAGATTATAGAAATCTCAAATTTTGATACATTTTACCAAACTATACTCAACAAGAATGTGTAAATTTGAAATCTCTAGTTTCTTCTTGTAAATGGACTGAAATAGATTTCACCTTATTTTTTTCCTACTGTACTTTTTGCAAATGGTTAACCAGTTGCCCCAATATCACTTGTCGGATAATCTTATTCTTTCCCCACTACCTTGAAGTGGCACCATTAATCACGAACTAAATGTGTGTGTGTGTATCTGTTTCTGAGCACTCTTGTCTATTCTATCAGCTATCTGCTTATTTCTGTGCTATGTCACACTTTTTAAAATTTTTTATTATGTTCAGTTAGCTACCATAAAGTACATCATTAGTTTTTGATGTAGTGTTCAATGATTCATTAGTTGCGTATAACATCCAGTGCTCATCACAACATGTGCCCTCCTTATTTTTTTTTAAAGGTTTTGTTTATTTATCTGAGAGAGAGAGAGAGCATGAGCAGAGGGAGAGGCAGAGGCAGAGGGAGAAGCAGACTCTCTGCTCAGCAGGGAGCCCAGCGCGGGACTCGATCCCAGGACCCTGGAATCATGACCTGAGCCGAAGGCAGACGCTTAACTGGCATCCCAGGTGCCCCAACATGTACCCTCCTAAATACCCATCACCCAGCTACCTCATCCCCACACTGCCCTCCCCTCTGAAACCCTCAGTTTATTTCCCGGAGTCTCTCATGGTTTGTGCTATATCACACTTATAATCATTGTAGCTTTGTAATGTATTTGCTGTTTCATAAAGCAAGTTCTCCCCTAATTCTCTTCTTTCAAAATTTTCAAATTCATGAATCTTCCCATTCAGGACTACATCTCTTCATGTATTTAGGTATTTTAAATTTCAAAGACATAAAAAAATTTCACAAAGATTTGCACAATTTTTGTGAGATTTGTTTCTAGATATTTTATGGTTTTTTTATATTATTGCAAATGAGATATTTTTCATTACTGTAAATTAGGAAAACTTTGTTTCTATTTATTATTTATTTATCTCATATCCTAACACACTGAAAATGTCTTATTAGTTCTAAGAATTTGCCAGCTGATGTCTCTGAATTTCTATGTCAACAATCATATCACCTGCAAATAATGCAATTTTCTCTCTTCCTGTTCAATTGGCCAAAACCTCAGAAAACTTTTGAAGAATACAGGACAAGATAATGGGCATTCAGTCTATAATGTAGTAAGACGAGCATTTGCCCTTAGTGGATTCTTGATATCCTTTAAATACACTGTTATCCTGGGGTGCCTGGCTGGCTCAGTTGGTAGAGTATGTGACTCTTGATCTCAGGGTTGTGGGTTTGAGCCCCACATTGGGTGTAGAGATCACTTGAAAATAAAATCTTTAAAAAACACTGTCATCTTTGAAGAAGTTTCCTCCTATTCCTAATTTACTATGAGATTTGAATTAGGAAAGGAGGTTAAATTTTATTAACTGTCTCTAAAGGTCTATTCCATATTCACTTTTTACTCTGACTTATTAATATAATGAACTGTAGTAGATTTCCTAGTGTCCAACTCATCCTTACATTCTTGAAATAAACTCTGCTTTGTCATATATTCATTATTCTTTGAATATACTGCCAGATTCAATTTGTTAATCTTTTATTTAGGATTATAATTTATAATTAATGAAATTTGTCCATGGTTACTGGTGTTTTTTGTGTCTGTGTCTAACACGTTTTGTTAAGTGAATAGCAACAGTTTAAGTTATTTAGCTCTTCTTCAAAGGTGGGGATTTTTACAAAGCAAGTTTAACAGGAAAGATTAGGACCAAGTCCTCAGCCTTTTGTGGGGTTGGGACTATACTTCATTTTCTTGAAGTCTTGGGGTTGCCTGGGCTGGTGGTCAGAGAATGGAATGGAGAAAACACAATGGGTTTGAATATACATCAACTTTTAAAATATAAACTGCTGTATCTCAAAGTAACATGAAGGGAACATATTTCATAAACTGGAAATAGCTGCACAAATTTTAGTATTATTTTTTTCCTTATCGTTCTTGAGTTATGACCACTGAGAGAGTAGGAGTGGAAAGGGACCTTAGTGATGGTTTAGTCCTGGGGTCGTAAACTCATAGCTAATTACTTTTAGCACAAAGAGAGTATTTACATTTTTTTGGTCAGTGGCTGCCATTTTAAAACCGGGACATTTCACATGAACCACTGTGGCTCTCCAGCTTCCCTTAGTCACGGTATATTCACCTATGCTAACAACTGGCCAAACTCTCGTTGACCTCTTCCCACTAGGAATAGCCACTCAGTGTTACCTGAGTTACCGGGCCAGTATCTCTCATCCTTAAATTACCTACCCGGGCCCTCTGGGTGTTTGGAATTGTACTGATAATCCACCTCTTATTCTGCTGAGGAAACCCAATGAATCTGGGACTTCCTAAAATTCCTCATAGGAAACAGCTTCACTGTACTCTCCCATACCCATCTCAGGTGTGGGCTCAATCACTGGGGCTCAACCTCTCATAGTCTTTCGATAGATTACTTTCTTCATGTAATGCCTGAAATTCTGCCGGTCACACCAAGTCCAGCACTGGGAATGCTCCCCTCTGCATCACAGCTCTGGGCAAAGTGCCATGTCAGTAGAAACTACGCACACTGACCACGGTCACTGGTTTTCTCAGGAAGACCAAACAAACAGAAGACAATTTACTTTATCTTTTGTGTTTTCTCTGTGTGTTCTGGGTGGAGGCGTCTAGAGCCATGCTAAGCCCAGCCCAAGGATCCTGAGTGATTGCAGCCCCCCTTCCACCTGGTTGAGTTTATTAGCTCTTTGAATGCCAGGAGAGGAGGGAGGAAATGCCTGAGGGGAAAGGAGCGAGGAGAAGAAAAGCAGCAGTGGAGACCTATCACTGGAAAGCACGCAAATAATCAGAAAACCATTAGTTGAGCGGCAAGGCAAATATGTGCAAACAAAATCCATCTCACATACAGACAATAGGAGGAGAAAGGAGAACCAAATAAGTGGTGAGATGCAAGATATCTCATCGCTTATTATTTTAATGTAACTTTCTATAACTGTTTTTATTTTTAAAAGCCACATTTAGGGCCAGAAATAGGGGAGACCTAGAAATGCATATAGAAGACAGGCTGGATTTGACAGAAAGGAGGAGCTGGAGACCGGAAGAAGGCGCAAAAGGAGAGCCGAGGGGCCACAAGAGGGTACGGGAGTAAGGGAGAAAAAGCTGCATTTGTGCCCATCAGCCTTGAATATAAAGACCCAGCCTCAGTCTGAAAAAGAGCCAACAATGAGGCAGCCCCAGAATCAGCCCTGCTGTTGAAGTCTGACGCGTTAACAACCCCAGCAGGAATTAAGAGGTGAAATAAGCAGATGAAACATTTGCTGAAGCCGAGATAAGCATTCCTGGAAAGGAATTTTTCAAAAAATCAAAATGAATCCTGTAAATCTTCCTAATTAGGAAACATGACCAGAAATTAAATTCAACTGAAAAAAAATGAAGTGCTAAATAACTCACCCACTAAATGGCAAGGCTCTATTGAAAATACCACTGATTATTAGTTTTAGCTGCTCGGGGAAATTATCTAGGCACAATGATGGGCATCAACATGCAGCTCACAGCAGCAGTCAAAAGCAGCAGCTGAGATGTGTGGCCATCCTAATTAGAGGACGGAGAGTCTGAAAAGGCTCTGGAGCTGTGACATTCCTGGCTGGGGCTTTCCTTCCAGGAATGCCACATTAGGGTTTTGGTCATCACATTGTAAAGAAGGACTTAATAGGACTGATCCGGAAAGGGGCAACAGAAATGACTTAGAAAAAGAGTGTGAGAAGCTTTGAGGTTAAAAGCAGAAAGCAGGAAAACACTTCCATAAGAAATAATTTCAAATATTAGGAGACAGTGAGGCAAGTAAAAGCCTTGGGTGGTAGAAAGAGCGACCGGAGGGTGTCCTGCCTGCGTGAGGTCATTCCAGGCATGCGGGGCTGATGCCTGTTCCTAATGAGCAGGGAGGTCAAGAAATTACAACAGATTATCTAATATGAATTACTCTCCAATTCTTCATTCAACAAATATTTACCAACCACCCTCCACATCCCAGGCACTGTCTCTAGCCTTTTAAGATACGTCAGTGAACCAAACAGAGAAAAATCCCTGCCCATGTGGAATTTACATGCGAGGGGGGGCGGGCAGGGCTCGGGCTGGGGCTGGGGGGAAACTGATAATACAATGTAATAAATAAGTACATTGTATCGTATGTTATAGGGTGACGACAACTATAGAAAAAATGAACCTAGATCAAGGTAAGGAATATTGAGAATCGCCAGGATGCTCCTCCTTGAGAAGGTAACATTTGAGGAAAAGTCTGGAAGAGGGAAGGGAGTAAGTGTGATGGATATCTGGGCAAAGAGGATTCCATACAGACGGAACAGCTGGTGCAAAGTTCCTAAGGAGAGTGTGTGTGAGTGTGTGTGTGAACGGGGAGCAGAGATGTGCAGATTGAACAGGGCCTGGTCTCCCAGTTAGCAAATACTTACATGGCGCAAAGTATGTGTGTGAACTGTTATAAGCTCTTTATATATATTAACAAATACAATGCTCACCACAAACCTACAAAGTAGGTTTTTATGTAAGGGACCTGAGACTCAGATCAATTACCTTGGCCTAAAACCAAAGATTCAAACCTACGTAGGTGTCTGGCTTCAGAGCCTGTGCCCCTAATCACTACTTTATGCCATTTCTCAATGTGGTTTCAACCCAGCTACTTCTGATACCAACCCCGGTTACTTAACTGCAGTTGGAATTCAAGTACTCTCCCAGGATAAATTTACGTTCTTCTTTATAAAAAAGCAGCATTGCCCATTCCTTGATCACCTATATCCCTTTCCCTGACCCTTTGCTCCCTTCCTCCAACTCAAGGACTGCTCTTTTCTGCAAGTTCACCATAAAGTCCATTGCTTTGCCCAGCAAATCAAGCTATGGATAGAGCTTTGGTTGAGTGTGGGAGGGGGAGCTGGGGAGCTATAAAAGGGGTGCTTCTGTAGATTAATAATACCCTACAGATTACTAGGAGGCAGGACAGAGCATACACTACATTTAAAAACTAGGTAATGCCTTATCTTCCCCTTTAAAAGGCACTGTGTGGAGTAGGTACGTCTCTAACATACTGATCATTGGCTGTTCTCATGCTTTCTGTGTCCCATTCTCTCAAGATACAGCAACTTTTTACTAAAAACCATTGAATTATGCACTTTGTTTTTTTTAAGATTTTATTTATTTATTAATTTGAGAGAGCACAAGAGAGAGAGAGCAGAGGGAGAAGGAGAAGCAGGCTCCCCAACGTGAGGCTTGATCCCAGGACCCCAGGATCATGACCCAAGCTGAAAGCAGATGCTTAAGGAACTGAGCAACCCAGGCACCCCGAATTATGCACTTTAAATGGAGGAATTGTATGGCTGTGAATTGCATCTCAAAAAAAGCTGTTGAACAATTCATTTTTTAAAAATATGGGATCTTGGTTTTCACATCCTTCGTTAAACCTCCTCTGTTCTCCTTCACATAGCTTCAGGGGGCCGAAAACCACACTCAGAAAGATGTCCACCATTCTTAAACCCGAAGCACTCAACCCAAAGTTACAACTTTGTTTTGACTTCGACGCTTACAGCATTATGCCAAGGAATAAACAGCTCTTTCCTATTACACCGTCAGTACCAATTTGCCTTATTAGACAACATAGTTCTAACGTGTATGTTGAAACGAACACGTACATATTACGGAGTAGAAGGCAAAATATGCATACTTGAGAAGGCAATATTCACACACGATTTGAAACAGTTTCTGGCTTGTGGCTGGCTGTTCCCAGAGATCCTGGAAACAGGCTGGGGAGGCACATGCACCCTGCCATTATGGGAGAGAAGCTTGAGATGCCATGTTAAAGTCTAGAACAGTCAGGAGGCTCAGGGGCTGATGCAAGCTCTGGTCCCAACTAGCTGGGTGATACTGAACAAGTCACATCCCATTTTGGGGCCTCGATCTCACATCTAAAAGATGAGATAACTGAACCAGGTGATCTCCAATGTTGCTGGCAGATCTCACAGTCCATGATTTGATGTCATAATGAGACAAATCAGACAGTGGGCTGAGGTACGTCAGCGCCATGATGCCCAGACACACAGGAAGCCAAAGATAAACTCCCTGCTTTTGAGGAACTTTGCATTTGCTGGAGGAGACTGAAAAGAGAGCCAGATATAAGACTTGATAATATATAAAGTAAATACACAAACAATGCAAAGAACGCAAGGGACAGGAAGCAGCTGAGAATGATGACCAGCTCTATGGTCCAGATCACCTTGCTTTGACTCACCTGTGCAACTGAAGAAACAAGAAGGCTCTTACTCTGCCAACCCGTAGGCTCTTTGGGGCAGGCACCCCTGACACAAATGCACTCCTTGCCGATCTTGTGGCTGGCCCTAAATCACAGAATAAGAAACTCTGAGTAGAATAGAAATCTTAGCAAACATGTAACACAAATCCTTCCATCAACATTTAGCATTTGGGATGATGCTTGTCTCGTGCTGATATTTTTATTTGATAGAATATTCCTAACATTATCCACAATCCTGAATAATCCTAAAACTGGAATAGGAATGCATATAATATCATTTTCTTCAAAGTCCAGTGGGCTAAATGTGGAATGGTTTTAAGACAAGGCTCATTATTGCTGTAGAATTGAACAAGATTTGCCTGGCAACCACTTCTCAAAAATCACGGCCCAAAGAACATTAAGTTATTCCCCTCTATTTCAGGGTGTTTGTGTGTTTCCCTATCTCATGCTTTCATTTCAGATCCGTTTTCTCTCCCTGAGGTTATTCTGAGCATTTCCACACGTCTCCAGTCACATGCCATGTCTTCACCTGCCATGAGTTCTTAAAAAAAGGAGGGGGGGACACTAAAAGGAAATAGAAAAGAAAAATCACTGTGATTTCTACCATTCAATTCATTCATTTTCATTTGTCCTGGGAGGATTTCTTTCAGCCGGGGCCCTCCAGGATGAATGCTTACTCCGGGACTAGACTAAAAATCACTATCTCTGGCGAGGATCTTGGGGAAGAGCTGCCTGGATGATACAGGGCTATTAAATATTTGGCCCCTGGATATTTCTTCCAGTCCAAATATTCTGGAGTGCAGAAAGGAATGGTGGTCCCTCACCGGTTGTCTAAAACTGGGGTTTTGCTCCCTGGCTGGAAAATGTGCTCACTTCATCATCTTATCACTAGATGGCGCTGGCACACAGGCGAGAAGGACGCTAATGGGGGGGGAAAAAAAAAGGCGAGCACAAACTTTCTAATAAGCCAGAGAATTCCTTTGTTTCTGGGTGGGCAAGATCAGCTTTTGTCAAGCACATTTCAGAATAGCTGTCTGGAGTAGTAATAATCTAATTGTACTACTTTACCGTAAATCAACCAAATGGTCAAGATTGAATGAAAGCAGTATAATGTGTACTTAGGAGTAAAGGCATTTATAAAGAACTATAGATCTCTTAACTATGTAGTGTCAAAAAGAGATAGGTGGTCAGGAGGCTTAACTGTGCACCATAATCAAAAGTGAAAGGTTTTAGATTCTTGTTCTGATATGGATGGGGCTTTGCCAGTTAAATAATGCTGATACAAATTCAGGTAGCTACAAATTAAATTAGGAATTAAAGTAGAAACTCTCCTATTTCCCAGCAAACCATATTGTTTTAACATTTTTGGATCTGTTCCAGGATTAGTTGATGAATCATTTGATAAACTATTCACTATTTGAACTATAACCACTAACCAAGTTCTGATAAGATAACAACTAAGTCGAGTCTTAGAATTTTGGATTTGGAAAGGAGCTTATGTGGCCTCTGTCTTCCTCCCAGCTCCCACACTAATCTCTTCCACATTAACAAGGGCTCTCTCTGTCTGTTTAAACTCTTATAGTAATGGCAAACTGACCACTCAGAGAAGTGGCCTGTTATATTTCCAGAGAATTCCAATAGAGAGTCGTTTAGGTTGAGCCCAAGTGTGGCTCTTTATAACTTCTACCCATAGATTTCCATTTTTCCTTTTAAAGGAATGCAGAATAAACTGCCCTTTTTCTACAACTTCTTTTTAAATACGTGATGGTTTAGGCCTTTCTCAGCCTAAAATAGTATCCATTTCTTCAACCATTTTTTATATAACATGGTTTCTGGATTGATTTTGGCTCTTTTTCTGATTTATCTTAACACATGTTCTAATCACATAGCCAACAGAACTGTTAGCTGCCTTGGTTCAAACACTGTGTTTCTATGAAGGGGACCCACATTTGGTGAACTCTCTCCACTGTTTTATTTTTGAAGCCTGTGGCCAGCTCCCAGGTCACTCATGTGGATGTGGTGGGTCAGACCAGCCCAATCCCTGTCTATGAAATTCATTTTTAAAATTATAATGCAGGTGTTCAGCTCTGTGATATAGCATAGATTTGGGCTCATGGCTGTGGTCTGTCAAAATTACACAGACTCATTTAATTCAGCCTCTGGTACCAGGCATACTGGGATTCAAAATTTTGTTCCCCTGCTCATGAACTGTGTCATCCGAGGCTAATGACTCAATCTCTTAAAACATCAGTTTTTTTTTTCCATCTCTGAAATGGAGAGATAATATCACCTGCCTCAGAGAGTGGTGCCATTTCAATGTGATAATTTTGTGGAAGAAGTATATTTTACACAATTCATGGAACATAGCGCAGGTTTGGTAGGTGTTTGCTATTATAATTAATATTATCCTATCTTCCTTCATATTAGCTATCCCTCCTTGTTCGTGTCATATGAAAATCTGATAGGCATCTCGTCTAAGACACAGACAAAAATCCTGTCAGGGACGTGTGAAAGAGAGACCTCCAGGCTCGCCGCCATGGTTTCCCGGCAGGCTGACATATGCACTAATCAGCAGTCTTTAGGTATAATTCTTACACCAGCCGTGGTCGTACCCATTGGCTATCAGCCAGGTCATGTCTGATCCACAAGATGATTATGATAGATTTTGTCAAATGCCATGCTGAAAGCAAGTATGGTTTTGATGCCTCTTCTTTCTACCAGTCTAATATCCCTATCAAAAAAGGAATAAATGAAGACATGTTTTGTTTTCTGAGATTTCGGGTTGGCTCTGAGTGATCTCTGCTTTTCTAAAGACTTACAAAGAGTCTACTTAATAATCTGTTCAGTTGATGGGTTAAAGTGGTGAAATTGTGGGTTATTTCCCCCTTCGTTTCTATTATTATAATAATGTTTGTGGAGTAAATAGCTTTTTAAAATTCTGTTCTAGAATTCTGCCAGGGATAATTGTCAAGCTGACTGGCTTATAGTTTTTATAATATGCCCCCTTCCCCCTTTTTGAGAATCGGGACAACTTTGTTCTTCTCTTGTCTGTTAACAGTTCTCCTATTCTCCATGCTTTTTCAAAGATTATTGACAATGGTTCTGGGAGTTCTTTGAGCAACCTGGGATGCGATTTGTCTAAGTCTGGAGATTTGAATTTATTAAGGGGGGTGAAAAGAACACCACACTAGTTTCTAGCTCTGGCTTTGCCCTTCACTAGCTGAGTGAGTGTGGGCAGGTTTTGATTTTATTTCAGCTGAAATTTCCCCATCTGTGAAATAAGGCATTTGGGCCAGATGAAGTGGAAGGGCTCTTCAGGGTCTGATGGTCTCTGTTCTATGTCGCAAATAATCGGACATTTTCTTACTAACTTTTCTCCTTTATCTTGGCTTTCAGTTTGTTCTCAATAAAATAAATGTGTTCTACCCTTCCCTGCTTTTTTTTTTTTCAAAACTATATTTTGGTTTGGCTCCAACATTTCATTCCAGCTGTGTCTCTTCCTCCTCCCAGGTGCTAGCCTTCTCTCCATTCAGATGGACCATGTCCCTCTTCCACGTGGTCTCCCCATCCTTTTGCTCAGGCCTTTCCCTAAGGTGAAATGTGATCCCCAGCCACCTCTCCAGCTTTCATCCGCCCTTTAAAGCCCAATACAGTTACTGATTCTCCTGGGAAGTGTTTCCTAACACCACCCCCCCAGCATAGTGCTTTCCTCTCTTGAAATCTCTGATGCACTCGGTGCAGATCGTCTGACACTTAATCATGATCATCCTTGCGGCATTTGGGTGTGGGTGTCTTGCTGGATTGTATCGTTATTGATCTGCACATACCGGGTCACTCCCTCCTGCCCTCTTCCCCACTCCCTGTTGAGCACTATCCAGGGGATACTCCAAAAAGTTTGGTAGGATATTGAATGCATTCCAAGCCATTACCAGTCTTCTCTGATCAGAACATTTAGGTAATCATCTAATACGCAGAAATTTCTTATTTATTTTAGGTGAGGTGAGCTCAGGTAGTTTGATACTAGAACACATTTCATTTTAAGACAAAAAAACGATTTTAGTGTGCAATTGACAATGAAACCCAAACTAGCTCACTTTCCTCCCTGTGCTACCACAGAGAAGGGATTTCAGACAAGTCGTCTAATGGACAACTAACTGGTTCAGGATCAAATCTGCCTCATTGGTGCCCATCCTACTCTAATCTAACCTTTTCTCTACTAGCCAACAGCCGAAACCTTTGGGTTGGAAGTCAGGTGTATATTTCACCTAATAAATGGCATAGCTACCTTTCTTAATAATGCAGAAATGACTTCTGTGTGTCCTACGTAATTTCAGGTGGGCATCCCAGCAAACATGGATTGTGTAATTATGTTAGCACATGGGAAGGGAGGATTGGCTTCTCCCCTCAATATTTGTGAAATACTCTTTGTAGTAACTTATAAGTTGTAATGAGTAATCTTAATAGAACACTTCAGGATCACACACCACTGTCACAAAAGTACAGTCGACCCTCGAACAGTTTGGGAGTTATGCGTGCCAACCTCTTGCACAAGAAAAAAATCCATGTATAATTTTTGGCTCCCTCAAACCTCAGCTACTCAACCTACTGTTGATTGGGAGCCTTACTGATAACACAGTCGATTTACGCATACTTTGTATGTTATATGTATTACACGCATGTATTCTTACAATAAAGTAAGCTAGAGACAAGAAAATGTTGGGGACATCTGGCTGGCTCAATCGGTTGAGCGTCTGCCTTCGGCTTGGGTCATGATCCTGGGGTCCTGGGATCGAGTCCCATGAAGGGCTCAGGAGCCTGTTTCTCCCTCTGCCTGCTTCTCCCCTTGCTTATGCTCTCTCTCTCTTTCTTTCAAATAAATAAATAAAAATCTTTAAAAAAAAGAAGAAAATGTTAAGAAAACCACAAGAAAGAGAATATAAGAATGTACTCTGAAAAAATCCACGTGTATCTGGAGCTGTGCAGTTCAAACCCATGTTATTCAAGGCTCAACTATACTATAGTTGTGGGGAGAGACTTTGATGAGATTGTGACAGAGGAAAAATACAGTCTTTCCAAAAATGAA
Organism: Ursus maritimus; assembly: GCF_017311325.1. Taxonomy (NCBI): domain Eukaryota; kingdom Metazoa; phylum Chordata; class Mammalia; order Carnivora; family Ursidae; genus Ursus; species Ursus maritimus. The sequence goes on from NW_024425119.1 coordinate 4,920,141, forward strand.
CTGCTCACCAAGCATGTCAGAAACCGAGCTGAGAACAGAAGTCATTCCTTTGCTCAACACGCGCCGAGCATCGCTCTGTGCCAGACCCTGCTGGGGACATCAGTGTTAGGGACGAGGAGATATAGGAAAGACATCTAGATCTTGCCCATGAGAACTTCACAGTCTTGAGGGAGAGAGCACTAAAGAAACAGATAAGGACCGTGTGATGTGAGAAGCGCCGTGACAGTGATTTGTGAGTTCCCTGGGACTGGGAGCCTGCCTAGAAGGTGAGAGGAAGCAAACACCTTTGTTCCTGCGGGACATGCCCCATGCAGCACCCACAAACTCCCCACGCACCGGAGAGGAGGCTCACTAAACCACAAGTCCCGGCTTCTGCCTGAGAGGTAATCTTCCAACTCCGGGGGAAAAATCGGGAACTGATTTTTCTGAACCATGTCCTCTTACGGTGAGGGCTGCATACTAACAAGTCAGTCCAAGGCTTATAAAGCAGTGTTTGTACAGCTCACTCATTGCCTGGCTTGGGGGTGATAAGCACAAATTTCCCAGGCAAATACAAGTAAAGCCGGTGCTTAGTAAGCTCGTAATAAATGGGAGTGTTTATAACTGTTAAACATAATGATAACACTGGAACTCTTTACAGGAAAGCAAAAGTAAAAGTGTGTGAAGAAACAGCCCAGCCACATGCATTGCTGGATGCATCATCAGGCGTGGGAACATAAACTCCTGCTCCCCAGTAACAGTCATCCAGAAATTACACCACCTAAGCCACATCACCTCCTTCCCTTAAAGAGCACTGTCAAGAGCACTTGTCACTTCAAATCAAGGAAAGTACTTTCCCTGGCAAATCCCATCCCTGTGAAACCAACCTTATCTCTCACATGCCTGAACCCCTGACCCCATACCCCCCCACACCCAGCCTTTGCCCTGTTGCAAATTCCAAGCCAGCCCATTCCCTGGACCATGGTTTCCCCACGTTATCTCCTCTCTTCCAGCTTGGTCTCAATGACTTGGGCAGGGCTACTTCCCCACCCCCTCCCAACCTCTTGCTCCCCACTGTACCTCCCCAGAGAGGAAGGTGAGATCACTTCCTCTTTTCACCTGAGAAAACGGAGGCTCAGGGAGTCTCGTCACATGTCTAAGGTCACACTTCTAGAAGGGGCCCCAGGGACCTTGATCGGGAAGTGGCAGGAAGTGTGACCTGGGCCGCCTTGCCAGCCTTTGAGCTGTCTGCACATCCTGCCCTCCACCAGCAGGAGGCTCCCTTTCCGCCTCGGCTTCCTTCCACCCACAGAGGTTCTCAGTGTGGCTGAGGAATGCCAAGGTCTTCAGAGCTCTGGGAACTGGGGTATCTTTGGGGCAGAGGAAGAGGGATGGATTGGATTTCTCAGATGTCTTCCTCCTACAGTGAAACCCCTCATCACCACGGCTGTGAAGGCTAGGCAGCCATGTGAAAAAAAATGCTAAGTACCATCAGGGGATTACAACGGTGTAGAAACACGTTCAGTGGAGCAGACTGGGAATAGGACTCTGGCTCACCCGTTCGCCAGCTCTTGGTCTTGGGCCCAAGAATGTCTCTGAGGCTCCCTTTCAGCATCTATAAAACAGGGACAGTAAATACCTCCCTCATCAATTTGTTTTGAAAGTTTCATCTGGTAATACATGGCAAGCATGTGGCCCAGTGAGTGTCCTATTTCAAGTCCTCGGCAATATCTGTTTTGTTTCATGAAAAGGACTTTTGCCTTATGTGGAGAGGTGATTTCTCAAACTTCATTTTCTGCACCTTAATGTATTTATTAAGAAATTTATGAATGTATTAATAAAATACTATATCTTTAAAATATAAGAAAAGCACAAGTTCTTTCCAAAGTAAAGGTTTTCACTGATGCTTCAGGCCTAAAGGCTTAAGGAGACCTCTGGTAAGAGTATAAGAGAGCAAACAGGAGGAGAGGGGCATGTTTTATTCTACTGTGGCTGAAATTTTTGGCTCTCAGTGTCCATAAAGGCCTTCTTAAGAAAGTACTGGCAGGATGTTTGAGGACCCAAAGCACAGTATTTGTTATTCCCCAAATGTTGTAGGGTCCGTCCCCAAGAATAAACTCTTGGGTTTCTCATGTTGACCAGAAGCCTGTTAGAACACCCCTCAGAGACACACATTTGCAGCCAGACTTAGACGCATGTGGGGAAAGTATTTAAGAAAGCAAAGAAGGAAAGCAGCATAAGACTCAATATCTCCATGGTCTGCTTCACATTGTCCTCCCCAAGCCCTGCAAGATGGATCTGGGGGATGTTAAGACACAGGACATTTTGCTTTCCTGTTTTCTTGTTGTGTACAATCTTGCCAGTGGGCTGCATCCTTCCACCTGCCTGGTGGCGCTTCTGGCTAAGCCACAAGGCAGGCCTAGCCAGAAACACTCAGGACTGTGGGGCACTCCACCACCTCCCGGGTTCCATGCCCCCGGGTTCCATGCCCCGTCCACAGGTCCCTTTCCTGATGTCATCCTAGATCTCCCGTAAAGTGTTTTGCTTGGTTTCTGGAGACACTATATGGTTTTTCATACATATGTCTGTTCATTTCATGGGGACACTGTTTCAACACGTATAACCTTACACCCACCTAGTGTCTCCACTTCTTTCTTAATTAAATCTGAAGCCCCTGAGACTGGGCATCTGCCCTAACTTCCTCCACGGTTCCCTTGAGAGCCAGTGACCTTCTTCTCAAATCTGGTGACGTTCCTAAGCCACCCTCCGCACCTCCTTCCTCAGCCCTGGGGCCTCCCTGAGGCTGGCTGCCCAGCAAAAGACTCCTTCCTTCAGGAAATACTCTTCATTCCACCCACTCCTGCATGCTCAGTGGTCTTCACTCCCTTGGGCAAGAAAGTAGGTATGAACTGACAAAGTCAGCCATGCTCTTATTCTGCTTTGCTGCGTTCCCACCCCAACGCACGCACACACATGCGCACACAGCTCCCTAAGTGCTGGTGTCCTGCGAGGCTCACTCCTTGGCCTGTGCTCTTCCCTTTTTTCTCTTTCTCAGGGAGCTCATCCCATCTCGTGGCCATCAGCTCAGATGGCAGTGCCCACAGTCTTCATTTCTAATTGTGACCCTCAGGCGTACTTGTCTCATGGTTTAGAGGGTGCCTCCACTCTGTGTCTTCTCAGATTCAGTTCCTGGAATTAAACACATAAACCCCTTACCAACCTCTCCGTGGGCCTTTGGGCCTGGCTTTCTGAGTTCTTCCCCTCTTGCACATTTTCAGCATGGGGACAAGACCAGCTGTAGCGACACACTCTGTCACTCCACGTACCGATCTGTATCTCACGTTTATACCACTGCCATGGATGGGCTGGCCCTGCTCCTTGCAAAGGCCACCTTCCCCACGTACACACAAGATCCTATCCCGCACATATACTCAGACATTGTCCTAGCAATTCTCCCCTCTGGCCTGAAGCATCACGTCCCTGCCCTCTACTGGGTCTGTCCCATGGGCATTCGAACATGGCCTCATCTTTAAAACAACCACACACACACACACACACACACACACACATACACACACGAAACCTCCCCATCCCCACTTCCTCCTCCAGCTGCCATCCCGTTTCTCTTCTTTACACAGCAAAACTCCTTTCAATAGTTGTTTATACGCATAGTCTCCAATCTTCTCCCACATTCTCCGTCGAACTCAGTCTCATTAGTATCTCACAGCACCCTACCCTCCTGTGCCCTCCCACACAGGCTGCCACTGCCAACACTGTTGATCGCCTTACCACTGCAGTCTGGGGTCATCCCACGTCCTCATCGTGCTGGACCCCCCCAGCAGCACTTGACTGAGTTGATCACTCCATCCTTCTTTAATATACTCTCTTCCTTTGGCTTCTGGGAAGCCATTCTCTTCGGATTTTCCTTCTTCCCTCCTGGACGCTTCTTTTCAGTCTCCTTTGTTGATTCCACCTTGTTCCTCCCTTCTTACTGTTGTCCCAGTCCCTGGACCTCTCTCTAATTACTCTCTCTCTCAATGACCTCATCCAGTCCCTGTTTTAAATATAATCAACGCACTTAACGATGCCCACACTTATAATTGTGCATACACATGCCCAATTGCCCATTCACGATCTCTATTGAATGTATAATTAGCATCTGAAGCCATCCAAAACTGAACTCCTGGTCTTGATACCCAAACCTGCTCTTCTCGAAGCCTCCCCCAATGCAGTTAATGGCATCCTTCTGGTTGCTGAGGCTTAAAATCTTAGAATCCAATCTTCCTTTCCACCCCCACCCCACCCCAGCTCCCTCTTTGTTCTCTCAGATTCTATTTTGATCCTTCTGCAAATCCTGCTCTCTTTACCTTCCACATAATGTGCACCATACAACCACAACCCACCACTTCCAAGGTACCTCCTTAGTCCAGCCACCATGTAATGGCCTCCTAACTCCCTGCTTCTGCCCTGGCGCCTACACGCTATTCTCAACAGAGCTCTCAGAGCAATGTTGTTAAGTGTAAGCTGAGCATGTCACTTCCCTACCTTCCATGATGATCTGAACAAAAATCAAAGTGTCTACAGTGGCCTGAAAGTCCCTCCCCTGTCTGAAGCCTCATTGCCTGTCAACCCCATTTCCAAATGTTCTCCTTCTTGCCTTCTCTACCTGAGCTATGCTCGCCTCTCCTCCATCTCAGACATGCCAGGCATGGTCCCAACTCCGGGTCTGCACTTGCTCTCCCCTCTACCCAAATACTCTCCTCCAAACATCTACATGGCTTGCATCCTTACTTCCTTCAGGTTTGTATTTCAATATCATTTTCTGCTAGAGACAGTCCACTTACTCTATTTGAGTAGCCCCCTTCTGAGTCTCAAAGCTCCCTAACTCCCTTACCGTACCTGGATTTTTCCACAGCCTATCACCAACTGTCATTATGTATACTTACTTACTGTTGTTGTGGCTGTTGTTGTTGTTGTTGTTTCTTTTAATGGTCTATGTTTCCCTACTAAAATGTAAGCTCTCTGATGGCAGGGGTTTTGTCTTGTTCAGTTCTGAACCCTCATTGCCTGAAGTGTGTCTGACATTTGGTGGGTGTATAGTAAAGTAAATATGTATCAAGTACCTGAATAAATAGATGGATTTCTCCCTTCAAGATGATTTTCAGATTTCCCTCTATATTCTTCATTCTAGCTACCACCCCTAGTTTAGCTACTAGCCTAGTTTATTTCCTCAGACCTGTATTACTATAATACCCTAAACACTGATATCCTAATAGTAACAGAACCAAGACTATGAAACAAGTTTCCTAATTTCCAGCCTCAGTTACCTCCACTGCCTGGTCATTCTAGCGTGTGTGTGTGTGTGTGTGTGTGTGCACGCGCGCGTATGTGTGTGTATAAAGATTTTATTTATTTATTTGAGAGAGAGAGAACAAGTGGGGGAGGGGGCAGAGGGAGAGGAAGAAGCAGACTCCCCACTGATCAGGGAGCTCCACGAGGGGCTGGATCCCAGGACCCTGAGATCCTGACCTGAGCCAACGGCAGATGCTTAACTGACCAAGCCACCCAGGTGCCCCTAGCCTATGTATATATTTAACGTTCCGTTAGTGTTGTCCGTCCATGATGGCAGGCTTAGCCAGAGACTCGCGGAAAGCATAGGCTTTGATTATGCCTGAGAGCCCTCTTTAGGCAGTCAGAGGAACAAACTCTTTTCCCCATTCTTAGAGGTTCTAAGGTATTAAATTATATCCTTGTTAGACTTTGTAGTTTAAAAACCACGTACAGAAAGTGAGTACATTATTGGGAATGGAGGAGCCTGGAACAAGTCGAGTAAGACAAGCACGTTCTTTTTGGAACCTCTTGAGTTTCTGGGAGACCCTCTTCCAGGGGAATAATAAGGCTGAATTAAGTGTAGGAGACATAGCTGTGATTTTCATAACCTTTGCTCCCTTTTTTTCCATATGGCAGAAGGCTTTCTCTCTGAAACTAGGAAAAGCAATGGAGCAGCAGCATGGCCCTGGGCATTGCAAACTCAAATACCTAGCAGGACCAAGGAGAGAGTATAAATGAGGAAAGAAGTAGAGATTATGGAGACCTGGAGAGGGCATGATCTCTCTAAAGGGATCACCACTATTCAACTTGGCCAGGGATTGACATGGGGGAAAATGTGGGTCCATAAATTTTCAAAAGAAGATGGAAACCTGGAATTTGATGATGTAAAATCTCCTAAATTGTAAATGTTGGCAATATATTCAAATTTTAGAAAATGCCATGTGGTCCACAAAACATATCCCTGGGCTAAATGGTCCCATGAGCTGCTTTACCTACTATCTCTCATGCACGAAAAGAGAATGAGCGGTAGGATGATAGAGATTGAGTTCAACTCTTGGCTCTACCTATTGGATCCCAAACAATGTTATTTTGAGTTACTTAACCTAAGCTTCATTTTTTCCATCTCCAAAATCAGGACAGTGCTTACAGGATTGATATAAAAATTAAATGAAATAGTGTCGTTGGCACTCAAAGTTAATTTCCCTTCTTTCTCTATTCTCTGCCCTCTCCCCTCTTTCTCATTGCACAATAAACTGGAAAGAACAGCTCCTCCACATTCTTATTTGAAGCAAGTTAAACAACATTTTTTATCATTTGTCATACATTTTTCTAGGAAAATTGAACATGGCGAGCCTAAATGTGCAAAACCAGTTGCTTACCAGACCTCATTTGCACCTGTGAGAGGAAGCAAACCTGAAGAGGTATTTTTTGGTGGTTGTTATTCTGTTCTGTTTTATTTTGTTGTGTTTTGTGTTTTTCTGTCCTAAGAGGACAGAAGACATATTAAAGAAACATTCTCCCGCAGATTAAATTCAGAAAACACAGTCTCCAGTGATCCCGACTATGCAGCAAAGGGAAGCTCCCTGAGCCAGAAAAGGAAGCTCTCCAGCACTCCTCGGGTTTTCAAGGAGCCTTTACAAAAGTGAGAAGGAGAGGCACAGAACCAGAACAGACAAGCAAAGAGTGTCAGAGGCTTATAGCCATCACGTTAGCAAGTCTGGGGCTCAGAATGAGCTAAGACTTGCAAAAAATGCTCAGGAGCAGCAGAAAGGCTTTGTGCAAGTATGCTCTGAGCAGGGAGAATAGGGAAGGGCAGGTCCAGTGCTTCGGGCAGATGGTGTAATGCTAGCAGATGAGAGATACAAAGCAGAATTACTCAACTCCTACTTAGCTTCCATCTTCTCTATCTCCAAGAAGGATCTTTAAACTGGAAAGTGTAGTATAAACATGGTGAAGAGGAAATTGCAGCCCTAGGTGTGAAGCTCCTTAGAAAATAAATACCTGGCCTCTCTAAATAAGCTCAGGTCTCCAGGTCCTGAAAAATTACATCCCTAGGGACTGAAAGAGCTTGTAGATTTAATCACAGAGCCATTGTCAGTAATCTTTCAGGAATCTCTGGAGTGAGACCAAAGAAAAAGTGATGGGCAACTGTCCTAGTTGTCAAAAGGGGGAATAGGTAGGTGCTGGAAAGTTTGCACTGTAGAGTTTAATTTTGATCCCAGCAAACTCTAACCTGGGTTAATAAAGAGTTAGATTGTAATCATTTCAAAAAGGAAGTGGTACTCTCAAGAAACCAGCACAAGTTCATGCAGAATAAGCCACATCATACTAACATCATTTCATATTTTTAAATTTTTTTTGAAAGGTTACCAAAACTCACCAGATTGTCCCAGAGGGAGTGAATCTTTCAGCAGGGCTTTTGACAAAGTTTCTCTGGTAAGATGAATAGATAAGGACTAGATGCTCTCCAGTTAGGTGAAGGCACAACCAGGAAAACCACTGTATCCAGAAAGCACTGAATGATTGAGCCAAGTCACCCAAGGACAGGTAGATAGAACAAGGTGCCTCCGGTCCCTGTTTGGGACCAGTTCTGTTAAAAATCTTTCAATGACATGCACAATATGCCAACGTATAAATGTGGGCTGACACAAAATGAAGTATAAATAATATACTGCATGACAGAAACAGGATATGGTCTGCCTGAACAAGGAGCCAAAACAAACACGATGGAATTTAATGGGGGAAAAATGACAGTTTTTCATTTTGATTTAAAAAAAAACCAACAACTCAGTTATTCAAACTATAGACAATAGTTAATGTGAAGAAGTCTTGAAGATTTTAGTTCAAAAACTCAACATGAGCCAGAAGTTCTGAAATGGCTACAGAAAAGACTAATGTTCATCAGCCAACATGGAGGGAAGCATAGTACCACCGCCCACCCCTCCCCCCGCCCCAGCCCCGGCTGCAATGAGTGGCAGGAGTGCCATTGGCCTTGCATCCGGGCATCAGGGTTTGCTCTAGACACCACGTTTCTCCTTCATAGTAAGCTTTGTGGACCTTTGTAATTTTTTTTTAATTTTTATATATTAATTTCTGAGAGAGAGAGAGCACAATCAGGGGGTGCGGCCGAGGGAGAGGGAGAAGCAGACTCCCCGCTGAGCAGGGAACCTGATGAGGGACTCGATCTCAGGACCCTGGGACCACGACCCGAGCCGAAGGCAGTCGCTTAACCAACTTAGCCACCCAGGTGTTACCCTTTTGTAATTTTTTTCTAGTTATAAAATCAAACTATAATCATTGTAGAAACTTAGAAATGTAGAAAGGTAAAAAAGAAGAACACAAAAGTGATCTAGCTCTCATCCTTTAGGGACCTCTAGTGATTTCATTTTGGTATGTGTCCTTCAGTGTGAGAATGACTTTTTAATGTTAGAAGGAGGCCTATGGAGGAAAGTTTTAAAAATGTGGTTTATGCAGAGTTTTACATGTTTTAAAAAATTAACATTTTTCTTGAATTATTTCCCCAACTCATTATATATTCTTTAAAAACACAGTTTTAATAGTGACACAATCCATTATCATATGGGTATGCCTTATTTTGTTTACGTTGACTCACTCTTGGGCATTGAGGGTGTTTCTCTTTGGAGGGGTGGCAGGGAGGTGGCATCAGATTTTAAAGGGGATACTGATAAAGCTGTGAGCAACTCAGGGAGGCGAGCCAGTTGAGTGAAGTCTCTTGGAAATCACGTCAAGAAAGGAGCAGTTAAAAACACTGCGAATGTTTCTCCCAAGAAGGGTGGACTGAGACAGCCCTGAGAGTTGTCTTCAAACCCATGAAGAGCTGCCAAAGGGGAAAGGGAGGGAGTTACTTTTGTGTTGTTCCAGAAGGTTGAATGAGGAGAGTGGAAAGAGGTTGGAGGAGGGTGTCTGATCACAGCTCTATTTACAATGATTCCTGCTGCCTACTGAGGACGGCCTGGGATCCATCGGAGAGAGGCACGCTGCCATTGTGGGCAGTGCTCAAGCAGAGGCAGGACAGCCACCTGGGGCAGGAATTTGCAGACAGGATTCCTCCATTGAGTGGGAGGCTGAAATAATAACCTCAAATCAACGGTTCCTTCCAACTGGAAGATTTGGTGTTGCTTTCTAAGTTATAAAACTGCCCTTCTGTGACCTTGCTCGCATGAAAAATTTATAGCAGGTAAGGAGCAAAGAAGTTGATGTCATTAATTTTACTGCTAAAGTAAGCATTGTAGCTCAGAGATAACAATATACATCTTTGTGCTCTGTACTGGCTCACATCTAGATAGCATTTTACAGTCAACAATGCATTTTTCACATAGACCTTATAATTTCATTCCTGTAACAGCATTGTGAAATAGGTCTTGCCATTATCCCACCTTTAAAGGTGAGAAAAGGGAGGCCCAAAGTCCTGAAGTGACAAAGCCCAATCCTCCAGCTCTAGTCCCTTGGAGCTTTCCATGATAAGATACCAGTCCTGTGGTGTGGGTCCCTGGGTGTGCTCTTTTGTGGGTTGCCAAGAGAAGGTCATTAGTCCTTTACCCTGTGTGTATTTCGTATCTCCATGGCTAGATTTTAAAAAGCCATTCGGGCAAGATTATATGTTATTTTTCCTTTACATTCTATCCTCTGGCTACTCAACGACATCTCCAGAATGCTAATCTGACCATGTCAGCCCCCTGTTTAGATTTCTTTAGCTTCCCATTGCCTCCCACAATGACTCTTAACCTAGCTGGGAGGGGACCTGGGAGAAGAGAGTGGTGCACATTTCAGAATCTTAGGAGGAAATGAAGCATGGTTCAAAGCATCAGACATTATTTGAAAAGAAAAATTAAAGCACTTGGCTCATAAATACAGTTCCTGCTTGGTAGTGATACATAAGCAATACTGTAATTCTCAACCCTTTTGGGAGAGCATATTATTTTGAGAGGGCAGAGGAGTGCATGGGATTTTAATTTTTATCAAAGGGAGCCATAGGTTTTGCTGTTGTTGTTTGAGAAACACTGGTGTAAGGGGTGAAATAATGCCACCTCTGTCATGTATCAAATTTCCAAATACATACGGGCTTGTGTCTGGTCTCTCCATCTTCTATTGGTCCATGGTTCTATGTCAAAGCAATTTCATCCTAGTTATTATGACTTGATAGGATGTTTTGATCTCCAGTAGGACATGTGCCCCCAATGTTTTTTCCACCAAAATTGTCCTAGCTATCCTTGGCCCTTTTTTCTTCCATATTCATTTTAGCATGAGCTTTTTAGGTTCCTTGAAAAAAACCCTTCATTTTCATTTTGATTGTAATTGCACTCAATTCACAGATTTACACTGGGGGGAGAACTGACAGCTCTCTCAAGGAACGGAATCCTTCCACCCATTTATTCAGGTGTGGAAGAGCTTGTTGATCACCTGCTCATCAGCAACCTGCCCCACCCGACAGCCTCCCGAGATAGAGGCTGCAGATACGAGAGACTCTCTCTGTCTCCACTGCTGGGAGGCATGGCCTCATGACTTCATCCTGGGCAGGGGGTGGTAAGGCGAAGTTTTATGAGAAAGGTTGGATAAAAATGGATGTGTGAAGAGATACTTGTACTTCCTTCAGAACAGGGTTGTGTGAAGAAGACTTTGCACATAGACTGGAGCTAAGACATCTAAACCACAGCTGTGAGAAGACAAATCTGAGGATAAAAGTCCTGTTGAAGATGATGCAGCAGAAAGATGGAAAGAGCCTGAGTGTTCAATGACATCGTTGAGTTGCAGAGTTAACCAACTGTGGACCTGCTTATGCTGGACCTCTTGTTATGCAAAATAATAAATATTTGACTTAAAACATTTTTGGTTGGGTATCTGTTACTTGCATGTGAAAGCATACTAATGAATGTAACGGGCCTTTTTTTTTTTAATTCAGTACTATTTCCTCATTTTTTGCCACAGGCATTTTATACATTTTTATGAATAGGAGATTTTAAAAATCATATTCCTTATTATCTGTTACTGATGATTAGGTAGCTACTGATTTGTTTGTTGGTCTTCTATCCAGGTTGGTGATCACTCTTATCAATTCCAAAAGTTTATCTAGAAAATCTCTTACAGACTATCATTATCATCTGCAAATAAGGACAGTTTTCCTTTTGCTTTTAAATTCTTGTATATGTTACTTATTTTCTTTATCTTATTGTATTACTTAGGCTTTCAGTGCATATTGAAAAGAAGCGATCACAGTGTGCAGTTCTGTCTCCTCCTGACTCTGATAGGAATCCTTATGTAGTTTCACCTTTTAGGCCTCAGCATGGCATAACTCCAGGGGAATCCATCACATTACTGTGCCGTTATATGTGATTTTGTGATATATTTTTATAAATGTTCTTCATTTGGTTAGGGTATTCTTTATTGTATCAGTTTACGTTAGGTTTGGCTGCAAGTAACACGAAAAGTCTAAATAGCAGTGGATTATACAAGATATTCACGTTCAAGATATCCAGAGGTAGTCAGTTCAGCACACAGGGCGCCACAGTCTGAGAGATTCTGGTTTGTAGTTTCATGTTCCACCATCTTCACCGGAAAGAAGGAAAAGGTAAGCTTTTCCCAGTGGATAAAGAAAAAGGATTTGAAAGAGTTTATCATTGACTTGTGATTTTTTTTTAAATCTTAGCAAACTAGGACTAGAACATATGGCTGAGATTGTTGACTTCACCCCAGTATCTATTCTCTCCTTATCCCATTGTGAAAGTAAACTTCAATCATTTCTTCTGAATTTTCAAATTTGTTTGCATACATTTATCTTTTTTTCTCCTGCGGTTTGTTTAATCTCTATTCTATGTGGTGTGGTTCTATTCTTTTCTTTTGTTGTTCTTAATATTGTTTATGCCTTTTTTCTTGGTTAGTGTTGTTAGACATTTTTCTTTTATTCAAAAAATCCAATTTTACTCTTTTTGATCTTTTATACTGTTTGTTTTCTAATTTATTGATTGATGCTTTTGCTTTATTATTTCCTTCCTTCTGGTGTTTTTAGGTTCTTTCTGAGTTTTTCTTCTCTGGCCTCTTGAGTTGATTGTATACTCATTGACTTTTTATCTTTCCTTCTTATAAATTAATAGTAGGTTCTAATTGTACTTTTTATTTTTTATTTTATTTTATTTTTAATTAATTTTTTTTTTACATAGCAACTCATGAAAAGTTTAGAATCAGAATAAGGAATATCATACAAAACAATTCATGAAAATTAAATACAAATCCATTAATGATTATGAAAAAAAGGATATAGGCAATGGGTTTGAGGGGACTGATATGTATTAATATGTAGATCTATGTACCGTTATACCCTTTAATTTCTCTCTAGCTGCATCACATGACTCTGTTATTTTCATTTAGTTTAAAATATTTTGGACTTTCCATTGTGATTTCCTCTTGAACCCCAAGATTACTTAGGATGCATTTTTAAGCTTCCAAGCATACTTGTTTGTTTTTATCTTAAAAAAGAAAAAAAACCTCTCCCCTTGGCTTGCAGGTGTCTAATTTAATTGCACAGTGATTAAAAATATGTATAATATAAATTCTTTGAAAATTGTTAAAATCTCCTTTGTTATATAGTCATGTTCACAAATGTTCCATGTTAAAATGAAAATAAATTATGACTTTTATGGTGTGCAGGGTTCTACATATAGCTATCAGAGAAACTGATAGATTTTTTCCTTCAAATATTCTATAGTCCTACAGAGTTACTTTTTTGTCCATTTGATCCATTATTTTCTATTAGAAAAATGTTACAAATCTCCTAGTGTACATGTATAATGACCAGTTTCCCTCTTTTATATAATGTGAATCCTGTTGTTCAGCATACACAGGGTCATGATTGCCATGTCATCTTAGAGTATGATTCTGTTTATTGTTATATGGGTTCTCTCTTTTTCCCTATTGTTCTTTTTTTTGCCATAAATTCCATTTTGTATAATAACATTGCTGCTCAATAATGTTTTGGAATTTGAATGATCTCCACCCCTCCCCAGCTTTTTATTTTCAACCTTTTGGATTGATGTTGCTTTAGGTATATCTCTCTTGTTGATCATATATGATCCTATGTGTGTCTCTCTCTCTTTAATTCATTTAGATAATCTCTGCCTTCAGTTGTTAGCTCTAATCCATTTGTAAGTAGTGTCAATTATTATTATCTTCGTCTTTTTTTAACTTTGCTTTTTCATTGCTTCTTTTTTCTGTTTTTCTATGTTTTTAGAGTGGTAAAGTTTCTATCACTCCTTTTTCTCTGCCTGAATCAGAATCTACACTCTGTATTTCTATCCTTTAAATGATTAAATTATATGTATCCTTAAATATTCAACACACACTTTTTTAAAAAAAAATTAACAAATCTAGGGGCGCCTGGGTGGCTCAGTCGGTTAAGCATCCGACTCTTGATTTTGGCTCAGGTCATGATCTCAGGGTTGTGAAATTGAGCCCTGCATCGGGCTCCAGGCTCAGCAGGGAGTCTGCTTGAGATTCTCCCTCTCCCTCTGCCTCCCCCCCCCCGCTCATGTGCACGTGAGCTCTCTCTCTCTCAAAAAAAATGAACAAATCTGAACTTTTTCAATATTTTTATTCTCTTTCTGGTCATACATAAAATTTGTCTACAGAACTCCTTCCTCCACCATTTTGTTATTCTCTTAAATCTTACTTTCACTGTTAAAAAAAAAAGTATTACTCTCATCATCAACAGTTCACTACATTTAGTAACATATTTCATTAATTCCTGTACACTCCATTATTTTTTCCTTTTTTTTTTTTTTTTGGTCAAATGTAACTTATAATGAGTTCTGCTAGTGAGGGTTAGTTGGTGGCAACATTTTCAGCCTCTTCGTTTCTGAAATGTTTTTATTTTATACCACATTTTGATTGAGAGTGAGCTGAGTAGAAATTTCCCTTAGCACTTGGAAGATACGTCTCTGTTATTTCTTGGTTTCTATTGCTACTGATGAAAGCTTAAGGTGAAACTTTAGTCTAATTGTTAATCCTTCATAAGTAATCTATTTTCTTCTTCTCTGGTAGATTTAAAGATTTTTCTTTTATTGATGATGTTATGCAGTTTCACTGTGATATAGACATACCTGTATCCTGGCAGGTACTCAAAGTACACTTTTGATCAGAATTCTGTTTTCATTTAATTCTGGAAAATTCCAAGCCACCATCTTTCAAAAAATGATTTCTCCATCACTCCTTTGAGCCTTCTTTTTGCTGGTACTCAAATTAGAGATTCCTTGGAACTTCTGTTAATACTGCATGTCTTTAACTATTCTTCTTTTTTAAATTTTATATTTCTTTGTCTCTTTGCACTAAACATGAGTGAATTCAGTACAGACTCATTTTGTACAGGAGGCTTCCCATTTTGTTTGTTTTGCTCTCTCTTGCACTCACTTGAGAAGTTTTGTGGATGCCTTTACCCAGGACCCTTCACCCTCAGCCCATCACCAGGTTTATGATGATGTTGAGGGGCTGTTTCCCTACAGTGATAATGAGACCATTACAGAGTCAATCACAGAACCTGGATCAGTTCCTAGTTAGGAGGCTGGGTCTTACATCTTCCCTCCCTGGTCCCACAGCCTCTGAGTGAGTCAGACCCTGGCTTCAGGGAGTTCGCCTGCCCCTATTCTCTTGTGCATAGACGCTTCATCTCTGTTACCCCACAGGAGCCAGGCTCCTTTCTGCTGCTGCCTGATTTGGGCCCAGAGCCCCACAAGTCCATGGCTTCATCCCCACTCACAGCTTTGCAGTGATCCATAAAGATTTTTTCTTGTTTTTGAGTTTGGTTATGTCTTATTATGTTTGTTTTTCTTTTTATACTTTGTCCTTTATTGCTTTGTACTTAGGGAACAGGGAATAAGTAGAAATAATAAAATTAAGGGAAGCCAAATTGACAGGAAATCCACTTCATACAACTGAGTCCCCTAAAAATTTAAACGTAAACTCTTTAGGCTGCCATTCAACATCTTCTGCAATGCAGGTGCCCTCCAGTTCCACCATCAGACATCGTGCACTCCATTTACGTGGAGTCTCCTGCTGTTCCCTGAACATGACATGCACTTTCATGCTCCTGTGACTTTTCACATCTGTTCCTTCTGCCACGTGGCCTTCTTACCACACCTTTGCTTTAAGACCTGAGCAAAACTCATTTTGGGGCACCTGGCTGGCTCAGTCGGTCAAGCAAGGGATTCTTGGTTTCAGCTCAGGTCATGATCTCAGGTGGTGGGGCTCTGTGCTCAGTGGGGAGTCTGCTTGGGATTCTCTCCCTCTCCCTTTGCCCCTCCACTCGCTCTCTCTCTCTCAAATAAATAAAAATATTTATTTTTAATAAAGAAAATATTTAAATAAAAATTAAATAAAATTTAATTAAAATTAAATAAAAATTAAAAATATTCAAATAAAAATATTTATTTGAGAGAGAGAGAGTGCGTGTAGGCATGCTTGCGGCAGGATGGGGGGAAGGGCAGAGGGAGAGAATCCTCAAGTCCACTCCCCACTGATCATGGATTTCCCCACCAGAGGGGCTGGATCCCATGACCCATGAGATCATGACCTGAGCCAAAACCAAGACTCAGAATCTCAACCAACTAAGCCATCCAGGTGCCCCATAAGTAAATCTTTAAAAAAACCGAAACAAAACTCACTTCAACTGTGAAGTTGGTTCCAGATCGTACAGGCTAAGTTACTTATTTCTTCTCTGCACAATGCACGTAATACATGCAAACTGAGTGAGTGAGTGAATGAATGAATGAATGAATCATATGACATGCAAGACTAAGTGAACACATGATTGCCGTGGCTTACTGCCATATTGTCACCTCTATGGTCAACTGTTATCTAAGTGTCTGCTCTGAGCAACTGAAATGTATTATATTTACGCAGTGTATTTAGAAATAAGGGGAAAGCAGCGGACACAGTTTTTCCGTGAAGTTTGTCCTATATCATAGCCATTGAGCTGACTGTGCATGAAGCCAGTTAAGATAACCCAATATACCATTTGTAAAAGTGTGGCTTTTATAACCATTAAGGCAAGACGATTAGGGACAAGTTGTCTCATTTCCTTCCTCAATTTCACAGCATTCTTTTAAAAAGAGAAGAGATGTTAGCATGAGCTCTATTTTTTTTTCCTTTTTAGGAAAGTGAAAAGTATGATGGAAAAAAGCTTAATTACTTCAAGGTCTAGTATGTTTAAATGCTTTAACATGTATAAAAGCCCAATTGTATCTTTCTATTCATTATGATTCTATCTCAGGAGAAGGGTTACATTTTTTTGGTCCCTTTTTGACAAGGAGAAGATAATTTATCAAGGAAAATGGTACCAAATGGCATGTTTTTTGAGCAAAAATATTTACTTAATTGTCCAGCTTTACTGGAATCCTTCAGGATACTATTTCTTCTTAAGAAACAGAATGAAAGCTCTGTGACACTGAAGAAACAAAAAAGGGTTTCAGTCTGGGGTGGGATACTGTGCTTTCTTTTCCTTCAGCTCACTAGCGTGGCTATGGCAAAAGCAGAAATTCAACTGAGTAGGATTTTTGTTCTAAAAACACCTAAAATTCATCTCAAATCTGTATCTCTTCTGGGGAGAAAAACTAAATCCATTCTAACAAGTAATTAAGCAAACAAACAAAAAAATCCCCTAAAACCACAGTCTCCTCTGGCGCCCGTCTACACCCGCTTCCTGCCTGCGCCCCCGCCCCCGCCCCCGCCCCCGGAGGCCTTGTCAGTGCCACCACGCACCACCTCTCACCTGGGCCAGCTGTCACGGAGGGCTCACTCTGTGACACAGGGCTGTGTTGGGCCAGAGCGGCATGGAGAGAGAAGGGATCCTCCCATTGAACTTCACAATTTGGCTCCTTGATTCCATTAGTCCTCACATCCTTCTGAAAACTTGAAATGAAACTTTCGGGAGATTTCATCTCCTTGGTGATTCAGGGGGAAAAAAAAGAAAAGCCTAAAATTTGTCTCCAAATCTCTATTTCCCACCACATTCCTAATTCAAGCTCAAAATTTTATTCATTTAAATAGGAAACCGGGGATGTACTGTATGGTGACTAACATAATATAATAAAAAAAATTAACAAATAAAAATTAAAAAAATAAATTCAGGGGTGCCTGGGTGGCACAGCAGTTAAGCATCTGCCTACAGCTCAGGGCGTGATCCCGGCATTATGGGATCAAGCCCCACATCAGGCTCCTCCGCTAGGAGCCTGCTTCTTCCTCTCCCACTCCCCCTGCTTGTGTTCCCTCTCTCGCTGGCTGTCTCTATCTCTGTCGAATGAATAAATAAAATCTTTAAAAAAATAAAAAATAAAAAATAAATTCATTTATTCAGTGAAAGTCATTACTTCCTCTGCTCTCTGCTGTTTCTCCTATAGATATAGGCTTTGAATCATTGGTAGGGCCTCAGGATTTAGAGCTTAGACAGTTTTGATTTTTTTTTTCAAGATTTTATTTTTAAGTAATCTCTACACCCCACCTGGGGTTCGAACCCTCAACTCCGAGATCAAGAGTCACAGGCTCTACTGACTGAACCAGCCAGGCGTCCCGAGACACTTTAGAATTCTGAATCAATTTTGACACCTACAGAAAGGACCCAAAGTTGATAAATTGGCTTTTCTCCTTGTATGGCCAACTCTCTCACTGCACTTGAGAGACCGTGGTACATCCCAGAGAAGGGGGTGAGGGAGAGGGACATGGGATTTTTTATTCACAGAAAAGATATCTGGGAGTGTCTTTTGGCTTATTGCCTTAATTGTTAAAGCCAAACAACTAAGGATTTTTGCAGAGGAGTACAAAGTTCACAACAGGGGTAAAGTTGCACCATTATACATACGCCTTAAACTTACCCAGTGATGTATGTCAATTATATCTCAATAGAACTGGAAAAAAAAATCAGAACAAAAAGTAAAGAGAAAGAAGTACTGCCTAAAGAAAATGCATCAGTCGCAGTTCTCAGACATGTAATTGTGGTATATTTAGTTTCCTCTCCTTGCAAGTCACATTTGTAAGCATCTGCTAGGTGTTAGGCACTGCGTGAAGTTCGAGAGTAGCCCTGCCCAACAGAAATAGAATGCAAGCCATCCACGGAACTTTAAAGTTGCTGGTAGCCACATTAAAACCATCAAAAGGGAATAGGTGAATGTGGTCTGGTCCTGCTGAGCTTCAGCCTCACCCTGGCACTCCCACCCTCTTGCCCTCAGCTAAGCCTCAGGGCCACGCAGGTCCTCCTAGGAGCCCATCTGTTCCCCCCTGGGCCTTCCACTGGCTCGGGTCTCTCTGAGTGATCCTTGTCATCGGGTAGAGTAATGCAGTGGTGGCTGATAGGGGCCAGATGTGGGTCAGCGTGATGCAGCAGGAATGCCTTCACCCAGTCATAAAGAATGGAATCCAAATGGTGGATTCGGGGGCTCCCCGATACTAGGACTTTTATCTGTGATTGGTAGATTGTTCTCAGCAGGGAACTGGAAGCTGAAGGGAGTGAGGGACACAGGAAACCCATTCTGCATTTTATTCACCAAGCCACACGTTCCGGTACAGAGCTGCCTCTTCGTGAAGGAAAGAATGGCTTCTCTAACTTTTAACATTGTCACCGTATTGACCAGTGGCAGCTCTGTGCTGAAGGGCGCTTTCAGGTCGGGCACGAGCCCTGGCCAGGCCCTCTTAAAATATATCTTGCAAAACACATCTGGCTCCCTACGGTGAGTTTGTCTAGGATATTCATATGTGTGTATTTGTGATAATCCTTTCATCTTGACTGTGAGATTCTCGCAAGGAGAAACAGAAAAAGAACAGAAATATCAGTCATTTCACTAAATCTTATTTTGGTCCCAACATGAATCATCTGCCCTCAAGACTCTGGTCCTGGCATTCAGATGGAGTTTTCCATGACAGCAGGAGGCATGGGCTTCTGTCTCATACTCTCTCAGAAGTGAGAGAGTCATGTCCAGATATAGGAGGCCTTCGGAGAAAAGTCTAAGAACATGGCCATTGGAGATCACTATCCTGGTGTTATAGAAACTCCTTTACAGTATCAGCCCCGTTCCTTAAACTCACACCATTCATTTAAAAAAAATTCCTACTCATTTAAGCATTAGAAAATTTCCAAAATATCCCTTAACCTTCTCACTTCCCTTCTTCCTCCTTCCCATATGCCAATAATCAACCATTTAAAAAAATGTTCTTGGTGCTTACTACGTACCAGCAGGGACAGAGGAAGACACCGCCAGTCCCTGGTTGCATAGAGCTTAACATTGGTTTGTTTCCAAGTTGGCTTCTCCAAACAGAGCATTTTAGGTCTGAGATGGTCTCTGGGAATTTGATGTTCACATCTCCAGAATCCCTGGTTCCCTCTTCATGCTCTGTAATGTGTTCCTAAATGCTGAAAAGACTCAGTTATAAGTCACTGATTGTATGTCAAGGAGAACAAGGTACCTAGCCTTCCCCCAAAGAAACAAAGCTACGTCTTCCCCGTACTCTCTTACCACCTTGGCAAGTACATTCAGATCTTCCAAACACCAAATCAAAGACACTGACCTCCAGGACAGGACCACAGCTCCACGCTTACCAGACTTCCTTGCCTCTGGGCCTCAGTTTTGAAGCACACCAGTTAAGTTTTCTTAACCCAGTTTCTCTCCTCGAAGTTTGTATGCTCTCTGTTTAAATACATATGCCTCCTGTTTTTTGACCATCAGACACGTGCTGAGCACCTGAATTAATTTTGTGATGAGTTTCTATAAACACCAAAAGTGATAAAACATCATCCCTACCATTCTTGAACTCATGGGTCGGTGGGGAAGACTAAGAGTATCGAAACCATTTTAGTTCAGGATGATAAGGCCAAGATCATTCCTGTAGAATGACAGAAAACCTAGCCGCTAACTTTAACTGATGAAACCGGGGAGGCTTTTGAACTGGACCTCAGAGAATGAATAGGAGTTAACCAGGCAGGGAAGTAAGGGGAGACAAGCCTGGGTAGAGGGAATGGAGTGTGCAAAGTGCCAAGGAAGGTGTACAAAGTCTCCGGAGAGATAGACATCATTCCTCCATCTCTCCTCTCTGAGCTCATCTCTACCTGAAAGCCTGGGAATCAAAGGGCCCAGATATCTGTACCCTTCCCCCATAGCCACCGTTCCGCACAGGCATAAGACAGCTGCTATGGACACTCCCATTCAAAGAAGGGAAGAACAAGAGGCATACAGGAGACCCGGGTCTAAAGCAATTCTAAAATCTGGCAGGCCACATGTGGTCAGTCCCTTCATCAGAGATCAAGCCTGGCAGCTCTTCACTGCGGCTTTTGGTTCTACCCCCTAGACCTTCTTCCTTTTCTGTAAAAAGGGAGCCCATATTTGCAACCAAGTAGTTTTCTTGGTCTATGTAAGTTTGGAGATCCAAAGACCTTTTTCTTTTTTTGTACTTTCTTTATTTCTTTCAGTCCAAATTGATGATGGTTCTGCTTGTACGATTTTCTTAAAATCTTTGGGAGCCTCTTGGGAATCTTATTGTGGTTCATGCAGGTAGGGAAAAAAAGGCCACGTTCACAAAGGTCTTCACGATAAACCATTCAGCTTCTGTTGAAATTGCCAAGGATTCTTAGAAGTCCTGTGTTTTTGTTTGGTTGTTTTTTGACACACAGTTTTCTAAGGCATTCCTTTATATCTTTCCGAGGTCTTAACAAAGGCCTTTATCATCACAATCTCAGTTTCATCTTTACAGCATGTTGTTCTGACTATTCCCTGAATTTTATTTTTGTCCGGAAGCCATTCTTAATTTAATGCTGCTTTTCACCTAGAGAGGCAGGGGATTTTCAAACTGTGCGGATTCTGCCTCCTTTATATTTAGCTTTTTTTTTTTTCTTGAGCTTATCCCTCTCCTGTCAAATCTTAATGCAAGCAGCAAGAAAAAGCCAGAGTGACCTTTAACCCTGCCCGGATCTCTCCTCAGCCAGGCCACCCAGTTCATGAAGTACATTTTCTATTTTCCACATTATTGCAGGCAAGAGTGTTGCTAGACTTTCTGCCACCACATAACGAATCATCTTCTCTCTAGTTACCACTAACATTTTCCTCATTTGTCTTTTTTTTTTAATATTTTCTTTATTTATTTTGAGAGAGAGAGAGTTGGGGGAGGGGCAGAGGGAGAGAGAGAGAGAGAATCTCAAGCAGACTCCATGCCCAGTGCACAGCCAGATGCAGGGCTCGATTCCATGACCCTGGGATCATGACCTGAGCCAAAATCAAGAGTCAGACCCTTAACGGACTGCGCCACCCAGGCACCCCTCCTCATTTGTCTTTAATCTTTGACAGCTTTCTCGAGGGACATCAGGCTTCTGCTAACAGTCTCTTTGAGATCTTTAAGATTTTTACCAATTCTCTCCTCAAGGAGTTTCCAGCTTGTCTTCTACAGTCCCAAAGCCAATCTCAAAGCCTTTAGGATTTTATTTATTTATTTTTTATTACAGCAGCATTCCACTTGCCTCTCACCGTCTGCACCCCTACTTCGGACTTCCTTGCCTGTTTACACCTCCAGCCTCTGCCCGTCAAGCCTGCTTCTGGTCCCCTACCATTCAGGGGGCATACAATTTTCTTCCAGAACATCTGCCCCTTGGGACAGTCCTGGGAAATAATTCCAACATATCTGCCCAGAGAACAGTTCCTCAGAGGAACTTTCTTGGGAAAGGTCTGGAAGATGAGGTTCATGAAAGACATTATTTGATGTTATCTTCAAAAACCAACCAATCAACCAACAGAACCCTTTTCAGGATACCAAATGTTTCATCTTGAGAAAAGTGTCACCACTGTATGGGAAACATCTTGAATTGTTTGAGGGTAGAATTCAGAGAGTGAGATCTATTTCTAACATTTTAGGAGACAGGAATAAAGAATGTGAGAGTAAATGTATTTTAGGCTAAATGTACACGGGTTATGCTTGCTTGACTTTTATTTTTGAACAGCGTGAGCTAGCCGCTGGAAGGAGTACGGGTCCTAGTGGGAAAGGCTGCAGGCTGACGCCTCCTGCGAAAGGGCCGAGTTTCTTGATCCCCCACACGCCCCAGTATCTCCAGGTCTGAGGTGCAATTACAAGCACAGTCACCTCCTCAGGCTGATGTCGGGAGTAGAGGAGACATAGTGTCTGAGTAGCAGACAAACAGAACATCCAGCAGAGGGCCGATAAACCACTCAGGACCCACCAATGTGGAAAACCACAGAAACCATTCCTCACCTTGCTCTCAAGCCTCCGCTTGTCTTTCCTGAGGTGTCTGGAATCAGGAGTCCAGGCTCCCACTCCCCAGGGAGGAGTAAGGGAAGGGAAGCTCCCCTCTTCCCTCTTGGGAATTAGGTTCTCTCTCATACTATAAAAAATCCCAAATTTAGGACTGTGGAATGTGGAAATCTCCAGGGACCACATTAAATCTGTTCCCAACAGACTATGTCGGGGAAGACGTAAGACCAATTTACTTTTAGTTTTTTCTGCCTTACATTCATCTCTCTGAGTCTGTCTCCTCTCCGGCCCAAACCTCCCTCATCTTGCTTCCCAGGAGAATCCTCCAGCCCTTGCCCCAGGCAGCCCCAGGGCAGGAGGCTGGAAGCCAGTCAGGAAACAAGCCCAGCTCCCACTGCAGTGTCTGGCTGGGAAGAGCATGGAGGTGGGAAGAGCATGGAGGTCGGAAAAGCAGAGAATAAGGGGGTGAAAATGAGACTTGAAGGGGAAGGAAAGTTGGGAATTAGAGAGGAAAGGTTGAAATTGCTGGGAATGTGCCCATGAGAGGAAGGCATGGGGGGAAGACAGCCAAAGCAGAGGCACATGCAGGGCTTTAGAAGTAAGGGAGTTGGAGGAGGGGCTTAGTTACACTTGCTAGAATTCTGGGAGGCTTCCTCTCCTTGCCTTTCCCACACCTTCCTCTTTAGATGAGTCTGCCTGTTTAGATCCTCTGTCTTCTTTGCCCCTTTCTGGCATAGCTCAAGCCAGGTGGTCTTTTGCCTCGGCGAGGACAACACCTCCTAACCAGCTCATCCTCACCCCACACCCTGCCCTCTGATCTACTCACCTCACAACCCCAGTGACCCCTCCTCCCCACCCCAGCCCACACTTCAAGCGCTTATCTTGGTACCTGTTTGTCTCTGACGCTGGGAAGAGAGCAGCTTTAGGACAGAGTCCCTATGTTATCAGCATCGAGAACACCTTGTATGGTTTCCGGAAGGTAGCATTTTGGTGACTGGGGAATGGGTGGATGGATGGATGGATGCTCACCTGGTGACCAAGAAGACATAGCTGGGAGGATCCGGCGANNNAAAGAGTGTGGGTGAAGAAGAGGAATATGAAAAATCAGCAAGCATTTGGGTAAAAGAAACACAGTTATTTTTGGTGGGGGTAATAAATTCTATTTTGG
This sequence comes from Ursus maritimus, assembly GCF_017311325.1. NCBI lineage: Eukaryota > Metazoa > Chordata > Mammalia > Carnivora > Ursidae > Ursus > Ursus maritimus. Next base: position 4,943,863 of record NW_024425119.1, read on the forward strand.
AAGATTGCCACACTCAAGCAGCACATTGGGTTCTTTCTGCTATGCCTGAAGGACAAGTAGGTGTGGGAAGGGGGTGGGTCCCAGACCCTATAACCAGCGCCCCTCAGGAATCAGCTGCCTCCCCACCCAAGGCCTCACTCCCTGGGCCTACAAATGTCTAACTTCCTTCCTTCCTCGATACTAACTCTGTCCTTGTCGCTCCCTTCACTATCCGCCCCCCTCCACTGACTAGGGACAAGCTCCCCCGGACTTCTGTCTTGCTTCAGTGCCCCATTTTCTTCCTCCACTCCCACCCTGCCTTATTTCACATGCTCACCCCCCCCTCGGCCCCACCACCCAACTTCATCCATTTTCCCATGTCCTAGGAGCTCTCATTATTCATCCATTTGTCCAAACCTCTACCAAAGGCATGCTGCCTCTACTTTCCAGCCTCCTTATGCTCCCAAGGGCTCCCAAGTTCTGTTAAAACAATCAGAATATTTATGGACAATCAGTTTTTAAGGCCATCAAGGCACTAAATTGTATCTGCCCAAGACACCACTTGCCTAAACTTCTCTAACATTGCAAGGCGTGCCCTGTAGCTGAAGATTAATGTCACTGCTTGCTGAGGGTCGATTACACATGGGGTTTTTTATCAGGGTAGGCAGGGTGGAAAAGGGATGGAGAACCAGATCGAGGGACCTCGTCTCCCTCCCCAGCTGCCTCTGAGCCTCTCTCCTTTGGTGCAAACTCTGTCCACAGCACCGCAACACCACGTTTTATTTTTATCTGTTTATTTTGCAATTAACAAAGAGAAGGAGCCTCTTTTTGATGTGCTGGTTGAGGGGTTCAAAGTGTCTAGCTACCTTGACCCTTTTACCAGCCTCCGACGTCGCAGTACGGCTGCCCAACCGGGAAAGATTTATACTTATTTCTATATAATGGAAAACTCATTGCTGGACATCGAGTTACTCACTTTGATTTGTTTTCTTTGGAAGAAGCGGCCGGCGGCGGCGGCAGCGCCCCAAGCTGGGTCATTAACATGGCAGCAACAGCAACAAAGACCTTTACAGCCGCTGCCTGTAAACCGTGGATAAAGTTCAAGCATTTATTCTGTTTGAGGCCTCCCAGTGTCTATAAAAGCCCAGCACGATTATATGATCAGTGTCAAGACCCACTTTCCCCTCTTTGTGCTCCGGGATGCATTTCCTTGCCCTGTCCCTCCGTGTTGCCACTGCAGCTGCTCTGGCTTTAATAGCAACCCAAGGCACACACTATTGGAGTGTTCCTTGGGCTTTGTTTTAAACATGGTTTTTGCTTGTGTTAACTACCGCCTGGCTCTCTGACACCCGTGAATGGGGCTATGCGGGGCTGTCAATCAACAACAATAATAATGCCATCTGGGTTTGAATAATACTAATGAGAAGAAGAAGAAGAGGGATACTGTGTATTAACATAGCACCTTTGTCCCAGAAGCTCAGAGGGCGTTCAGGATAATAATTCATTCATGCTCCGAGCACTGCTTGGCGGTAGATATTATGATCCCACCGCAGGGGACTGAGACACAGAGAGGGCAAGTGGCTGGCCCCAAGGTCACACAGTAAGTCAGAGATGGCATAAAACTTAGTTGCTACAAGTCCCCTAAAGCATCGACCCCACGGGATCATACTGAACTTTAACATTCATTGCATCTATTTTTAAAATCTAGCAGTAAAAAGAACTATAGGACCTTGTTGTTCCATACCTCGTGGGACAAAAAAAAAAAAGAGAGAGAAAGAAATGAAAAGAATGTTCTAGGATGGAGGAGAGACCTCAAAGAGCCTCAGTAGTAAAAGTGAGTCTATCCAAGCCAGGGGCAAGGGAAGAGGGGGTGATGAGATACCAGTAATTCACTCCTAGAAACATCTGGAATTTCTAAAGGGGCAGGAGGATGGTGGATACAGAAAGCACAATGGATACAGAAAAAGGGAGGTCTCCCATGGAAGTGGGAAAGCAAGCAAATCACAGAGCCAGAACGCTCACTGAAGGCCAAATAAGGAGCAGCAGCCGTCTGGAAAGACTATAGCTGAAGACACCACAAATTTCTGTTTAGTCTAAAGTCCCATCCTGCACTTTGCTGGGACCCTAGCTCTCCTTTCTCAATGCCTGTGGTCCACAGAGGGGTTCAAACCTGACTGTGGCTTCAAATCAGTAGAATCTTAACTTCTCTGTGCCTCAGTTTCCACCTTTGTAAAACCGGTTAATAATATTATCTCACTTGGTACTTAGCACATTGCAATCACTTCTGAATTGATTTCCTCAACTGCAATCCCTCCCTGATATCTATCATTGGGTTGTTAGGAAGATTAAATAAGCTAATATTTACAATGCTGAGCATAGTGTGTGACCCATAGTGGCATCTCATAAGCGTTAGCTATTAGTAGCCCTAAGTAGTAATGGGATTGTTAGGTTGCCATCATCATCACCATCACCATCATCATCTTCTTCTGGTTTGCTGGCCACCTACTTCTAGACAGATAAGGAATAAAACGAGCACCATGAAGGAAGAGTAGAGTTCGGTTGTATAAAAACATATAATTAAGCCACCCAGGACCTCGTCCCCTTTTCTATGCTTGTGTTGCTTTTAGGAACTGCCCCCTGCAGACCAGCACTGTGTTATTCTCACTTGCTGTGTGCATCAATTCTGTCTCCTCCAGTAGACTCTAAACAAACGCACAGTAGACACCCAGACGGCCAACAGACACATGAGAAGATGCTCAACATCACCGGTCATCAGAGAATCAGAAATCAAAACCACAGTGAGGTACCACCGCACACCAGTCAGAATGGCTAGGATCAAAGAGACAAGAAATTACCAGTGTTGGCGAGGATGTGGACAAAAGGGACCCTCGTGCACTGCTGGTGGGAATGTAAATTAGAGCAACTTCTGTGGAAAACAGTATGGAGGGTCCTCACAAAATTAGAAATAGAAATATCATATGATCCAGTAATTCCACTGCTGGGTATTTACCCAAAGGGAGTGAAAATGTAACTCGAAAAGATATGTGCACCTCTTATGTTCTTTGCAGCAATAATTACAAGGGCCTAAACATGCAAGCAACCTACGTGCCCAGCGATAGATGAATGGATAAAGAAGATGCGGTATCTGTCTATACAAGAAATATCACTCAATCACAAAAAAGAATAAGATCTTGCCATTTGTGTCAACATGGCTGGACCTCAAAGGTATTATGCTAAGTGAAGTAAGTCAGAGAAAGACAAATACCGTATGATTTCATTTACATGGAGAATTTTTTTTTTAAAGTACAAAGAAACAAACAATGAAACAGAAACAGAACCATAAGTACAGAGAACTGGTGGCTGCCAGAGGAGGGGGCGTGGGGTGATGAGCAAAATGTGTGAAAGGGAGTGGGGGGTACAGACTTCCAATTATGGAATGAATAAATAAGTCGTTGGATAAAAGGGGAAAATATAGAAAAAATGACCACATGCACGCTAATGTGTCCAGTGCTCCACTTGACAAGCTACATTTGAAGATACAAGTCACCTTTCCATGATTTCTAGAACACCTGCTGGGTGTCAGCCTCTGGGTGGAGGGACTCTGAGATACACTAGGAAGGGTTCTTGCCTCAGGAGATACATTTCTTTGGGAGAAGAGAGAAGCCATATGGCAACAATTTGCAAACCTTAGCAGGCTTCAGAATCACTTGGAGGGCTCGTTAAAGCAGACAGTAACTAAAATGACTTTGAAGGCCCATCGAAATTTTGCTTGTATTGTTTTCCGGTGGAACTATTATATTTGCAAGAAGAGGAATAACGTGATCAGAGCGCCATCCCATGAAATCAACCTTGCAGTACTGTCGACTATAGGTTAGACCAGGGAGACACTGAAGTTAGGGATATCAACTTGAAAGAAGTTGTAACCTGCCAGGGAAGAAAGAAAAGTGCTGAACTCAATAATTAATTGACTCACTGGTTTTGAAGTTTTCCTAAACCTCTCATCCAATGATTATATCCCTGGTTCCCTCTCTCTGGCAGAGAGCCTCTAAATACTTGAGCTGACACCTTCTGCCCTATAAGTTTGTTATTTATGGTATCGTCTGTCCTTTGTCTTTGTCCCTGACCCAGTTTAGAGACACTCTATCCCTGGGACTGAATCTGAGGCACTCTCCAGTTACCAAGGCAAGCATTCTTTGGCAATAAACACACAGATTTGAATTCTTCCCCAGACCTTCAAGGCAGAAAGCCCCTGCTTTCCCATCACTGCGGGCTGGAGGGAAACCTCCCTCCTCGCCACCTCTCATCACGTGTAAGGATTTTGACCTTGCATTTGATATTTTTGGCTCATGCCTTTACCTTTTCTATAGATTTGCAGCTTCTTGAGGACAAAGCCCCATCTGCCCCCACCCCTCCATGTTTCAGTCCTTTTTTGTGGAGGGTCTGACATAGTGAAGGTGCTTGCAAAGACTTCATTGAAAAAAAAAATAAGGAAAAATTTTATTAGAAGCGCCGAACATTCTTCTTGTATTCAAATAGTAATGCGCCATCACATACAGATATATTTTTTTAAAGTTTTTATTTATTTATTTAAGTAATCTCTACGCCCAATGTGGAGCTCGAACTCAGGACCCTGAGATCAAGAGTTGCATGCTCTTCTGCCTGAGCTAGCCAGGTGCCCCCCACACAGAGATATCTTTGTGCAAGCATCTGGCTTACAGGGCTTCTCTTTCAGACAGAATTGATTTTATCTACACAAGAAGGCAGAATTTTCAAGGTCTGTCCTCAAGAATAAGAAATCACCTCCTTAAACAGTAGTCTTCAGAAAGAATACATGCCTTCCTGCCTTTCTTCCCTCCACCTGTTCTTCCGGTCTCCCACCCCTTTCTTCCAACAGGCACATGATGACTGAGCGGGAGACGTTTACACAAGGCACTGTGGGAGGTTGGTTCCAGCCCTTGAGAAGTTTGAAACTCAATGAAAGATCCACAACCATGCATAATTTTATGTTATAAGTTAGATTTTTATTTTAGATTAAAATAAGGTACAAACTAACACAGTGCAGTCATAATGGAGAAGCAGGAGGAGGGATCACGGCTTAATGGTATAGAATGAACAATATATGAGTCAGCTCTGGGAGGTGGGCTGTAATTCCAATGACAGAGAAGAGGGGGGATGGGCTTTGCCGGCTGGAGGAGCAGCACTGGGGGTGTGATGAGCTCAGGGAATAGTGAGCTCCGCAGGGAATGGAGAGCAGCCCAGGGGAGTGAGAACAGGCCAGTAGTGTGGCAGGGAGGTAGCGATGGATCTAAATAAGCCACAGGGAGGACTTCAGACTCTACTCACAGGCAAGGACAGTGACAGAAGCGATTGGAACAGTGACGTGTTCCCCAAATCTAGTTTTGACGTAATAGTCCTGGCCCAGATGGTCAGCCAGCATTTGCCCTATGGCTTGAGGTTACTGGTACTCTGTCTGCACTTTTCCCCACGGCTGTAGGAGAAAGGAGAGCCCTTGTCAGACATGCTGGACACTTCTCTCTGTGGCCGAGTGCCTGGGGATTTATCTGGCTTAGGAGTGGATTTACTTGTCTTTGGCAAGGCTTTTTTTTTTTTTTTTTTTTTTTGAGGAAGGTGTAGTCCCTAAAAACCTTTTCTCACTACTCTCTCCTCACCCTGGGGATTGTCTTTACGTCCAGCTTGAGAGCGAGCTTTGAACTGTTATGTTCTCTCAAGTGGCTTGACCACCACAATGGGCAAGGCCCCAGAATGCCTGCCCCTTCTCTGGCAGACCAAGCTGGCCCATTCCTCACCATGTCATGAATTTTCCTGGAGGGAAACAGCGGATGCCACATGGTCATGGCTTGAAAAGATTCCATGCTGTCTGCACAAACAGAGACTGGAGCCTCTGGGAACAGCCTTGCTCTCACCTCACTCCCAGAAAGCCTCCCTTCCCTGGCCCATGCACACAGGCTGTGAATTGGTGTTCTGACTTCCACACACTGATGTACTGTGGGACTGAGGTGTGGGGGTTTTGCCTTAAAAAAAATAAATCTCTCCATCTCCTCTCTGCATCGGACGTGCTTGTCTCTGAGGACCTTTCCAGACAGTCCTGCACAGCGCAGAAAAGAGGACAAGAAGTTTCCTGGGAGGGGCCTGGTCTAACTGCAGGCACCCAGGCATCGTCAGTGTAGTCTGAGCACAGAGTGAGCGAACTCCCACAACCCCACACCCCCCTCCTCTCTACACACATAATTAACTGTTTGCCATGCACTTACGCCTTTCCACATTCTGGCCCCTCTACCCAGAATGCCCCTTCTTTCCTGCTGTCTTGGGGAACTCCTATTCATTGTTCAATGCTTAGCTCTAAGGGCACTTATGCTGTGAAGGCTTTTCCAGCTCTCAGATGGAGAGATACTGGTTTCCTCCTTTGCTGTATTCTCTGGATGTGCATCAGTGCTGGTGCTGATGAGACTGAATTACGGCTGTTTGTTTAGATATCATTACCCCAAGTAGACGATGAGCTGTCTGAGGAAAGAATAATGAGGGATAGTTGTACAGATTGTGCACTGCTCAACCCTTTGGGATATCATTCACATCATAGTCTGAATATACCCTGCACAATCCTAAGCAGCAGCTTTGGGGATAGTTAGAGCTTATTTTTAATAGGGACTGACACACAATAGAAGTTCGTTTATCTAACCCCATGTAAGCCACTGCTCAGACTCTTGCTTTTCTAGCTCAGGTCCCATAAAAAAGGAAAGAAACACTAGCTAGCCCAACAGCCTTGTAATGAGAAAATGTCCAGCTCTGCTTGGAGATGATACATTGGTTCTAGATCTAGGAGGGAACTCAAGGCCCTCTTAAACTTTAAACAGCTAATGGCTGGTCCAGAGACATCAAAGGGATTTTATCTCGTGGGTCAAATCACACTGAGAAGTTGTGACCACCTGAAGCACTGAACTGAGAAAGAAGTCTTCTGAGGCAGCATCCAAACTCAGTGAAGGAGAATGTCCTATGGATATGTGAAGTCTGTCCTGGAGCAGGAATGGGAGACAGAGGAGCATGTGCCATGTGGCCATCATCCGTCCTGGTCTGGCACTGGACTACTGACATGAGCTGTGTGGTTGGTGGGACTATGTAATAGGAGGCCCTGTCTTGTCTTGCCCAGATATTCTCAGGGTCTTATGAGTGATACATGAATTTTGTCCCCATGTCTCAGTTTCTCATCTTCAAAATAAGAAATCTTTCTTTTGAGGTTTTGGAAAGGTGAAGCAAAAGGACAAAATAGGGCTTCTAATTCCCCCAGCAAAAGAAAAAGTCGAGGGAGATAGAGATGCCCAGAGTGGCTTTCAAATCATCAGACAACATCCTAAATGGGGTGTCTATTTCTCCTCTGCCACCACCCCTATTCTGATATTCAGAAGAAGTGAGGATGGGAGGGTAGGAAAGGATTTCTAGAAGGCAGTTATAACAACAAAAATTCTTATTATTTGAAACTCAGTAGATAGGCATCAAGAGGGCAGGGAAAGGGTTCTGGTTTTCCCTATATCTCTGGAAGAAGACCCAGAGGGTCATGATTGGGTCTTGACCACCTAGGCTCAACTCTCTGATAATCATTAGCTAGGTGATCCAGGGTAAATTGGCTGACTTGACTCTCCAGTTTCCTTTAGATGACTCCCCAGTCTCTAAAAAGGGGCTAATAAGGGGCGCCTGGGTGGCACAGTGGTTAAGCGTCTGCCTTTGGCTCAGGGCGTGATCCCGGCGTTAGGGGATCGAGCCCCACATCAGGCTCCTCCGCTATGAGCCTGTTTCTTCCTCTCCCACTCCCCCTGCTTGTGTTCCCTCTCTCTCGCTGGCTGTCTCTGTCTCTGTCAAATAAATAAATAAATAAATAAATAAATAAATAAATAAATAAATAAAATCTTTTAAAAAAATAAATAAAAATAAAAATAAAAAGGGGCTAATAATCACAGTTACCTCATAGAATCATGAGGATTAAGTGAGTTCATAAATACAAAGTCTGTAGAGCAGAGCCTGATCCATGGTAAGTTTCCATTGTCACTAGTGTCATCATAGTTACTATTATTGTACTGTGTTTCTCTTCCAGCTCAATGAGGAAGGGAAAGTAGACTTAGATGATGTAACAGAAACACTTGAGAACAGACCAAGGGCCACAGCAGACAAACATGACTCCCTTTCATTACATCAAGCCCATACCCCTCTTCTTATTATGATTCTATCTTTCATGGATAGCTTTCATAGATAAGCTTTAGATAAGCTTTCATAGCCTCCGTTGGAATCCCCTTTCTCCAGGTGGTCTATGAATAAGTGAATGATCAAGGGGCCTCCACATGCTGGGCTCTCTGCTAAGAACTTGGACCTCACCATCAGTCTTAGACACTGTCTTGGGCACCAACAAATTAATAAGACCCTGTGAGCACTTGTACCTATAAGGTTTCTAAATCCCCTGGATATTTCTGTGAAGTGCTATGCTATTTATGTGTTTATTCATTCATTTATTGTTCATTTAGCATATGCTGAGTTGACTTTACGATCAGCAAGAGCTTGGAGGAAATAAGAGGGGATGCTTGTCTTGGACAGCACTGGAGGAGATAATGCTAAGTGAAATAAGTCAAGCAGAGAAAGACAATTATCATATGATTTCTCTCAGCTATGGAACATAAGAACTAGGAAGATCAGTAGGGGAAGAAAGGGATAAAGAAGGGGGGTAATCAGAAGGGGGAATGAAGCATGAGAGACTATGGACTATGAGAAACAAACTGAGGGCCTCAGAGGGGAGGGGGGTGGGGGAATGGGATAGACTGGTGATGGGTAGTAAGGAGGGCACATATTGCATGGTGCACTGGGTGTTATACGCAACTAATGAATCATTGAACTTTACATCGGAAACCGGGGATGTACTGTATGGTGACTAACATAATATAATAAAAAAACATTAAAATAAAAAAAAATTTAAAAAAAGAGGGGATGCTTCTCTATCCCTCATATATTCATACCTACTGATCTCTGTGCCCAGAACACCAGTTTCTCCCTTGTCTACCTGGCAAACCCCTATTCATCCTTCAAAGCCCAACACAACTATAATCTCTTCCATGGAGCCATCTCCCAAACTCCAAGCAGTTAATAACTTTCAGGTAAATTCTTTTTGCCTGTATTTTATAATAGACTTTCTGACATTATGCTTGAATTACTTACTACATTATGAGCATCTTGAAGGCAAGGAAATCTTAAATTACCTCTGAATGCCTAGAGCCTAACATACAGCCTGGCACACTAGGTGTTCATTAGTGCTTGTTGAGTGAGACCCTTTCAACCTATATATAGTAGCTCCTTGGGGCCATGGGTTTAAGCAAGTTTAAGACTCGCATTCAGGTTGTGAATACCAGGCTGCCAGAGGGATTAAAAGCAAATATGAGGAAAGATTTGTCGACAATTATGGTCGTAAAACTCTAGAACAACTTACTAGAGATTCTGGAATCTTCTCCTTGGCTTTACTAATGAGAGAGGATGATTTGGTCATGACCCCATTTAGAGATGGGGATAGACCAGTTGGCCTTCTCAGCTCTAAGAATCTTTAAGTAGACTTCTGAACATATGTGGGATTCCTGTGGGTAAGAAAAAGTGGCTCATCCCACCTCTGCCCTCTTACTTACCCTTTCACCCTGTTTGGGTGCCCCGCACTTGCCTTTATGCTCAAGTTATATCCTCCTTCCCAGTCAGCTCAAGTCCCACCTTTACTACAAAGCCTCTTCTGATTAGCCCTATCCAAAGGGAACACTCCTTCCTCCGGGTTCTGGGCAGTGTGACATTTACCAGGCCTCTAATTGATTCAGGAATATGTTACTTGACTTCACAATGGGAAATTCCTTTGAGACAAAAAAAAAAATATTTCTCTTAGGCCCCTTGTTCCCTCTCCAGTGCTGAGCACGGTTTAGGATCCTAGCATGTGTGTGCATGTGTGTATGTGTTGGCATGGCAACACAATATGTATAATCCAAGCCGGAGATCCTGGTGTCATACATCTGGAACAGAACAAACTCATCTATGACAACTTCCAGCATGTACACTGTCTCTGAAACACTGAGATCTCAAAGAAACAAAACAGCCCCAAAACAGGGTGGAGAGCCGACATTCTTTCCTCGCCTGCCGGCTTGCCCTTCCCCCTGCCCACCTCCCCATATACAGAATGGAAACTTTCAGGGGAAAAGAATTCTGAACAGCTGTTGTGAGAGACCACACAGACTTCCCCACATCTGCTAGCATACAGCCGGTGAGCTCATTTCTCCGGGGGACGCAGTCTGAGTCTGTGGGGTCCACTTAAGTACACCTTAGGAGGGGCTGAGGAGGAAAGAGGAAGTGGCCCCAGGTGGAGGGGAACTTTCTCATGTCAGAAAATTCACTGGAGACAGGCTAAAGGTTGAGTGATTCCACGGACACCTTCCTTGACTAGGAGAGTTGGCTTTCCAGAAAGTGTCTCTGCCCATTATGGTTAAAAGGAATTACTTTCAAATTTACAATTGACTTTAAAAAGAACCTTGATTCCACCAAGTCGTCCTCCCCTCCTCCAAAAAAGTCTAAGTCAAAAAGCAATTGCTGGTTAGGAACTATCCTCCAAAGGAATACAGTCCTGGGCCATGACAGCTTTCCCCAAGATTTCGAGTGTTAAAAATACTATTCTAATGTATACAGTGCTGTATTGTCTACAAAGAGCGATCACTCCTGGTATCGCATTTGATCTTCGAGAGGCCATCTGGGAGAGGCAGGGCAGATATTGCTAACATGATTGTTAGTGCCAGAATTGGTTATCAGGAAGGATACTGACATTGACCTTAGCCCCGATTTTCTAACTTTGAAGCCAAAGCTTGCGGAGGTTCCACGGATTGTCCAAGTTCACGAAACAGACAGAGGACTCAGACCTTGCATTTGACTTGTAAATCCATGTACTTTTCCTTTTGCAAAACCATGAAGTCATCTCTCACAAAATAGCAGCTTCTTTGTAAGCTAGCTTTTACTTCTTCTCCCATTTCTTGGGGCCCCAGACTCAGAAATCCAACCAAGCCCTGGGATTGTTATGGGTATGACTCAATCACTTCCTGAGCTGAGTTTTGGCTCCATACCCTGGCAAGGCAGCAGAGGGGAGGATTAGTGAGAATATCGAACCCCTTTGGAAAGTCCACTCTCATCCTCTGGATGCATAGCTGTGGCGACCAAAGTGGAGCAGAGCAAGCGGTGGGAGACCTGGGTGCCCAAGCATCCCGGCCTCTCCTGTTGAACTGTAGTGCTTCACCTATCTTGAGTCTCTTTCACCTGCACAGTGAGGGAGGGAGGCCAGGTAGTTTCTACAGACACTCCCAGCTCTAGTCTTCCATGGTTTGGTGACAGACAGGGTCCAGGGGTGAAGAATCTCTCTGGAGGGAACCCGTGCTTCATACTCACCCTCTAGCCCCTGTGCCTGCTGTTAGCCCGGAGCTGGCCTGGCCCTGCTGGGTCTGGAGATGCCATTGTGCAGCATCAGTTGAAGGTTTGGGTGAGGGCGGGCTGAGGCCAGCAGGGGGGGACCCACTGGGGTATTTTTTTCAGATGCATATGTCCCCTCTCAGGCAGCCCTTTCAGAGCTCTGGACAATGTGCTCTTTTTGTCCCTAGTTCTTTCAGCCGCCTGTTCATTCTCTTTGCATCTGCTGTCACACAGGACATCCCGGCTGGCAGGCGACCACGGGGACACATTGTGCTCCCTTAATGAAGCATGGGGCTGGTGATATGGGGGTGGTTGGGGGCCTACAGGGAATAGGGGAGAGCAGAGGGGCACCCCATCTTTCTACTCCAGACTCCTCTTGAGGGAAAGGACAACTGGCCCCTTTTTTTTACCTCTTACAGTTCAAATGGATGTGCCTGTAAGAAAGGAACTAGTTCCACATCACAGACTTTAGAGATTGAGGTGTGAGAGGGTGAGCTGGAAGACCGAGGGCTCTGTTTTTCCTCGAGAAGTGACACTGCTAGGCAGGTGGGCAGGAGGTCCTGGGCCAAGGATCATCAGCCAGGAGCAGTTGGCCTACATCCTCTCCACAAAGAGATTCTCTACACCATTCAACATAGGAGTGGGCAAGCAGGACCCTAGGGGACACCCCTTCATTCTTTAAAAGCTTACTGTCTCAGCACCCACCTAGGGTTAGTTTCTAAGGAGTAATTCTTGGAGCCAAGAGGGTCTGTGAAATGATCTCATAAAGACTCCTCAGGCCCTAATGTGTCATAGTTGGAGGCCTCCTCCATCCAAGAGAAGAAAACGAAGGATGGCTACAAGAGTTCACACAAATTGGCCAAAGGCAGTATGATATCCAACAGCACCCAAATGAACAGCCGGGTTAGGAGGGGAGATTATGGATGACTCTTCTCCTTGCCCCAAATGTTCTTTAAGAATGTCTTCTCATCATGCCCCCCAATCCTCAATAGTAAAGAAAAATGAAATGGATGGGATCCTGGGAGAGGAGAGGTTTCCTTGCAGTGTGCCTTGTAGACCCACATCTCTGATCCTTGCACCACAAGGTGATGCTACCAAAAGCTGATGACTATCTGCACTGTGGGTGTGGCTGGCAGGCAGATAAGGCAACCCTGATGTTTTCAGACAGGGCTGCCCTGTGTAGCATGGGCTCTGCCTGCCACTCTCAGGGCCAGCAGAAGTCTTTTCCCCAAAAGACAGCCCCTCACTCCCAGGCCCTACTTGCTAAAGAGTTACCTTGTAGAAGCCAGGGTTCACAACAATGTTCTGGCATGTGCAGATGTCTTCCCAACCGTTACTACAACTTAGAGTTTGTCTTTCTGGTATGTTTACTGCACCCCCCCCCACCCCATCCACCCCTCACTCCTCCTGGCCTGCTTACCCGCCCACCACCCTAAAGAAAAAAGCCTGGGCCTTGTCCAACACGGCCCCCTGTCCCCTTTAACAAGCAAAGTGTGCTGGCATTGCAATTGGTGGTCTTCTCCCCGAAGGTCGTTAATTAGTACAGAATGTAGACTTCAGTTGTCCTGCCAGCCCTGATGAAAACGCAGCTGGCAGGTGGCCGAGACGGAGGAATTTGTCATAGGTTAGATCAGCTCAGGCTCTGAGAACCAAGTGTACAGCTTATGCAAATAGTTTTGCTTAGCATGGATCCTGTGTTCTTATTCCCCCTCCCTCTCCCCACAACTTGTTTTTAAACTGAAGGGTGGGGAGGGAGTGGGGAAACAAGGGAAGGAGGGAGAACAAGCACTTACTTGCCAGATCTCATTCTAAATCAGAAAGGAGCAAATTGCTTTCCCTAAAAAAGAAAAAGCCAGGGGGAAAAAGAAGACAAAACACCCATCCTTTGGTCTAATGTACTGGGCATTTGAAAGCTGAATTGCTCAATAAGAAAGGCTAGCAGTGAGTGTATTTGGAGAGAGACTATTATCCCCATCAAAACCCATTCATACTCTCTGGGAGGCCTGCAGAGCACCTGGGTGGGGACTTGGAACATTGGGTTCTATTCCTCTCTTGCCACTCATAGTGTCACTTCCTCAACCCTGCCTCAGTTTCCCAAACTTTGGCAGATGCTCATGCTAACTAGTGTCAGTTAGCCAGAGCATCTGGGCACCCACAACTCCCAGCAGAGAGAAGGCAATGGTGGCTTCTCTCAACACATGTATTTGATTGACAAGCCAATTCTGAGCTATATGATTTGGGTTGCATAACATCTCTAAGCTTCAGCTTCCTCATCTGTAAAAACAGAGAAAATATTCCTTCCCTCATGTTGAAGCAGTGTAGCTAGCATGTATTAAGGGCTCAATTCATATTTAATGAAAATAAATAAAGCAAGATAACAAGAGAAAGTAATAAGCATATGCTGCCTGGTGGGTCACTGATACTCAGTACAATGTTGGCTGAGTCTTGACTGACACCTTAATAATGGTAGCAAGACCAAAAAATAATCAAGAGAATAGCTGAATTTCAAGGCATTAAATTGGTTCAACACTGATTTTATTGAAGATGGAAGATGGGATGAGAGTAGGGGAAGAAAACCTTAGGGTTAGCTAGGACAAGGTTTCTCAATCTCACTTATTGACATTTGAGACTGGATAATTCTTCGTTGTGGGTGGGGGGCTGTCCTGCTCAATGAAGAATGGTCAGTAGCATCTTCCACCTACTAGTTGCCTATAGCAGCTTCCCCAGTTGTGGCAACCAAAAATGTGACCTCTCTGGAGGTCAAAATCTGTCTTGAATGAGAACTACCACTGATCTAAGATAATTTCCTTCAGGCAAGCAGAGTAATAACCTGGTGAGCTCCATGGACTGTGGCTATGTGATACTTACATTTCAGCTGCTACCTGACACTCTAGCAGAATAAGAATAGCAGTTCCTTGCTTAAGGGCTACTATAAAGACCAAAAGGTAATGTGAGCCAGATCTTTGTGCAGATGAAGAATGGAAATGGTATCTTAGACTTCTGGTTTCTGATCTGGCACATAAAGAGCTTGGAAGTCATTATTCCATCCCTAATAAAAAGCTGAACAAACTAAAAACATATCTTCTGGGGCGCCTGGGTGGCACGGCGGTTGGGCGTCTGCCTTCGGCTCAGGGCGTGATCCCGGCGTTATGGGATCGAGCCCCACGTCAGGCTCCTCCACTATGAGCCTGCTTCTTCCTCTCCCACTCCCCCTGCTTGTGTTCCCTCTCTCGCTGGCTGTCTCTCTGTCAAGTAAGTGAATAAAATCTTTAAAAAAAAAATATCTTCTTAGATCCATCAGAGAAGTGAAGTCACAAGGCAAACCACTGACCCTAGAACTGGAGGGACTGGCAGGCAAATACGGAAAATCACAACTTGCTAGCAGAAACCTCCATGGGAACTCATACCAGAGTTGGAGAACCTGAACTGTAACTGACAGTTTGCTAGAGGCTAAGGATGGACACATCTGAGAGGTAAAAACTCAAAGGGGGACCCTCCCTTTTGTTAGTTTTACCTCCAGGATCTTGATCAGGCACCCACAGTGATTAGCAGAGAAAAATCCTCTTGTGCTTCTGGCAGGGGGAAGGGGAAAGGAATCATTTTGAAATGCACCAGAGTTCTTTTCTTCCAGGCCTGTCCACAAGGAAAATTACCAGAGTCTAACCTACCAAGGTCTTATCAGAGGTAAACCAATAGGGGAAGGGAAATACCTAACTACAACTTGTTCTGGCCATCCATGTGGGGAAGAGAAATAACCAACTCCATCCACACTAACCTTCTTCATGGGGGAAGGAAAATACTAAACTCCAGCTACTCCAGACATCTTGTCCCACTTAAGGCGTGGGAGTTGGGGAGTGAAAGGCACTTTTGAAGTTCACAGTCCAGGGGCACAGGCTCACTAAAAGACAAAACTAATTATAGGACTATAGAAGTCTTCCCCTCCCTCCACACCTCACCACTCACCACCACATTATTAAAAACCTATTTACTACAGTTCCTTTTACCCAGGATATCATGTCCAACTAGAAAGAAACAATTACAAGACACACTAAAAGGCAAAAAACAACGTTTAAAGAGATACATCAAGCATCAGAACCAGATGTGGCAGAGACATTAGAATTATCAGACTGGGAATTTAAAACAACTACAATTAATATTCTAATGACTCTAATGAATAAAGTAGATCAGCAATGTGTGCAGAGAAATGCAAATTTTAAGAAAGAAGAAAAAAGAAAGGCTAGAGATTGAAAACACTTTAACAGGAATGAATAATGCCTTTGATGGGCTCATTAGTAGATTGGACACAGCTGAAGAATCAGTCTCTGAGCTTGAGGATATCTCAATAGAAAAAACTTCCAAACAGAAAAGAGAAGAGAAAAAAAGATTAAAAAAATAAAAAAGAATATCCAAGACCTATGGGACAACCACAAAATGTGTAATGTATTTGTAATGGGAATATCAAAAGAAGGGAAAAAAAACAGAAAAGAAATATTTGAAGAAATAGTGACTGAGAATTTTCCCCAAATTAATATCAAACCACAGATCCAGGAAGCTCAGGGAATACCAAGCAGGATAAATGCCACAAAAACTACACCTAGGCATATCATATTCTACAGAAAATCAAAAATATAGGAAAAAAAAACCTTGAAAGTAGCCACAGGGAGGAAAACACTTTATCTATAAAGAAACAAAGATAAAAATTGCATCTCAGAAACCACGCAAGCAAGAAGAGAGTGGAGTAAAACATTTCAAGGGTTGAGAGGGAAAACCTCAACCTAGAATTCTGTATACTGCAAAATTATCCTTCAAAAGTGAAGAAAAAATAAAAACTTTCTTACACAAATATTAAGGGAATTAATTGCCAATGGATCTACCTTGGAAGAAATCTTAAAAGAAGTTCTTCAGAGAGAAGGAAAATTATGCAGATCAGAAACTTGGATCTTAATGAAGATTTTTCTTTAAAAGAAAGAGCATTAGAGAAAGAATTAGTGAAGGTAAGATAAAGGCTTTTATTTTTCTTATTCTTAATTCATTGAAAACATAACAGTTTGTTCAAATTAATAATAGCAACACTGTATTATGTACATCACTGATATCGAAGTGAAATGAGTGACAAGAATAAAAAAGGAATAGGAGGTAGGAATTAGAATTATTTTGGTATTATAAAGTATTTGCACTACAGGTGAAGCAGTATAGTGTTATTTGAAAATGACTTGGGTTAATTGTAAATGTATATTGGAAACTCTAGGACAAACACAAAACAAGCAAAAACAAGTATTATTGATATGCTAAGGATATAGAATGGAATAATACAAAGTGCTCAATTTAAATAACAAAAAGGGAATGAATATGACACCAAAAACACAGGTAACAAAACAAAAATAGGCAGGTGGACTACATCAAACTAAAAAACTGCAGCAAAAGAAATAATTAACAGATTTAGAAGAGAATTTATGGAATGGGAGAAATATTTGCAAACCATGTAAATGATAAGGTATTAATAATCTAAAGGACCTCTTGCAACTAAGTAGAAAACAATACAAAACAAAACAAAATAACCTAATTTTAAAAAGGGCAAAAAACTTGACTAGGCATTTATCCAAAGAAGGCATACACATAATTAATAGGTATATGAAAAAAATGTTCAACATCACTACAGAGAAATGCAAATCAGAACCACAATGAGATATTTCCTCATACCCATGAAAATGGCTATGATAAAAAGAAAAGAACAAGTGTGACCGAAGATGTGGAGAAATTGGAAATCTCTTGCACTGTTGATAGGATTGTAAAATGATGCAACTGGTCTTGAAAACAGTCTGGAGGGTCCTCAAAATATTAAAAATAAAACTCACTGTATGATCCAGGAATCCGACTTCTGCATATTTATCCAAAGAATTGAAAGCAGAGTCTTGAAGAGGTATTTGCAATGTTCATTACAGCATCATTCACAATAGGCAGGGGGTAGATGGATTAAAAAATGTATACACATACAATGTAATATTAGTCAGCTTCATAAAAGAAGAAAGTCTTACCATATGGATGACTTGGATGAATACTGAGATATTTACTTAGTGAAATAAGCTAGTCACAGAAGAAAAATTGCTGTATGGTCCTACTTATATGAGGTATCTAAAGCAGTTAAACCCATAGAAGCAGAAAGTAGAATGCTGGTTACCAGGGTCTGGGGGAGAGTGAAACAGGGCTTTGCTATTCAGCGGGTCTATGCTTTTAATCATGGAAAATGAAAAAGTTCTAGGTATTTTCTGCTCAACGATGTGCATAGAGTTAACACTATTATACACTTATAAATGTGTAAGAGGATAGATTTCATGTTATGTATTTTTTACCACAAGAAAAGGCAGAGAGAAAAGTAGAAGACAAAAATAGGAACAAAGAACAAGGACAATGTATAGAAAGTAATAGCATACGTAGTAGATATTAATCCAACTGTATGAAAAATAAGTTTAAACCTCAGTTTTCTAATGGATGGAGAAAGATACAACTTGCTAACACTAACCAAAAGAAAGCAGGAGCAGCTATATTAATTCCAGACAGAGCAGTCTTCAGAGCAACGAAAGTTATCAGCAATAAAGAGGGGCATTACATAATGAAAATGGGGTCAATTCTCCAAGAACACGTAACAATTCTTAAAGTGTAAACATCTAACAATAGAGCATCAAAATTCATGAAGCCGGAACTGGTAGATTGCAAAGAGAAATAGATAAATTCACCATCAGAGTTGGAAACTTCAATACCCCTTTTTTGGAAATGGGCATATCCAGAAGACAAAATCACTCAGGACATAATTGAACTTGACACTATCAATTGGATGGATATAATGAACATCTATAGACTACTTCATCCAATAACACAGAATACACATTCTTCTCAAGCTCACATGGAACACTCACCAAGATAGACCACATTCTTGGCCATAAAAAACACCTTAAGAAATGTAAAAGAATAGAAGTAATACAATGTCTATTCACAATGTCTATTCTCAGACTACAATGGAATTAGACTAGAAATTGGTAACAGATAGGTGGAAAATCCCCCATACTTAGAGATCAAACAACATACTTCTAAATAATGCAAGGATCAAAGAAGAAATCCAAAGAGAAATTTAAAAAAATTTTTTTGAACTAAATGAAAATGAAAATAAAACTAGTCAAAATTTGAGGGATGCTGCAAAAACAGTGCCTAAAGGGAAATTTATAGCATTGAATGAATATATTAGACAAAAAACGAAGAAAGATCTAAAATCAGTAAACTAAGCTTCCACCTTAGAAAACTAGAAAGAGACAAACAAATTAAACTCCAAGTAAACAGAAGTAAAAAAATAAGTCAGAGTAGAAATCATTGAAATTAAAACAAGAAATCAATAAAGAAAATCAGTAAAATCAAAAGCTAGTTCTTTGAAAAGATTAATAAAGTTGATTTTCTTAAGTTAACTCAGAAAAATAAGAGGATACAAATTTCTGATATAGGAAGTGAAAGAGAAGACATCACTACAGGCAGTATGGACTTTAAGACAA
Source organism: Ursus maritimus (assembly GCF_017311325.1). Lineage (NCBI taxonomy): Eukaryota > Metazoa > Chordata > Mammalia > Carnivora > Ursidae > Ursus > Ursus maritimus. The sequence continues at coordinate 4,962,855 of NW_024425119.1, forward strand.
TAAAGGAATATCATGAACCACTCTATGACCACAAATATGATAATCTAGATGAAATGGGCCAATTCCTTGAAAGACAAAATCTGCCAAAACTCACACAAGAAGAAATAGCCAATCTGAATAGACCTAAATCTATTAAAGAAATTAAATCAATAATTAATAACCTCCCCAAACCGAAAACACCAGGCTCAGATGGGTTCACTGGTAAACTCTTCCAAATATCTAAGGAAGAAATTATAACAATTCTCTACAATCTCTTCAGAAGAAAGAAGCAGAGGGAATACTTCCTAATTCATTCTGAGGCCATTACTCTAACAGAAAAACCAGACAAACACATTGTAAGAAAAGAAATCTATTGGTCAATCTATCCCATGAGCACAGATGTAAAAATGTCAACAAAATAGTAGCAAATTTAATCTAATGTATTAAAAAAACACACCATGACCAAATGGGATTTATTCCAGGTGTGCAGGCTGGTTCAATATTAGAAAATCAATTAATGTAATCCTTCACATCAACAAGCTAAAAAAGAAAAATCACATGATTATATCAATAGATACAGAAAAAGAATTTGAGAAGATCCAACACCCATTCATGATTTAAATGATCAACAAGCCAGGAATAGAGGAGAACTTCCTTAACTTGATAAAAAACATCTATGAAAACCCTACCTAACACCTTTTTAATGGTAAGAAAGTGGAAGTTTTCCTTCTAAAATCAGGGAAAAGGCAAGAATGTCTCCTCTCACCACTCCTTTCAACAGCATAATGGAAATCCTAGCTAAAACAATAAGACAAGAAAAAGAAATAAATGCTACAGAGATTGGGAAGGAAGAAATAAAACTGTCCTTGTTTGCAAGTAATAAATTGCATATGTAAGAAGTCTGAATGACTACACCAAAAACTCTTGGGGAAAAAAAAGTGATTTTAGCAAGGTTGCAGGATGCAAGGTTGCAGGATACAAATTTGTAGGACACAAAAGTCAATCGCTTTCCTATATACCAGCAATGAACAAGTAGAATTTGAAATTAAAGACACAATACCATTTACATCAGCACCCTAAAAATGAAAAGGTAGCATAATATTCTTATTCAATATTCCGATCAGAGAAATGCCCATTCAAGTTCTTTGCCCATTTTTTAATCAGGATATTTGATTTTTTGGCTCTTTAGTTCTAGGAGTTCTTTATGTATTCTGGATATTAACTACTTACAAAATAGATTATTTGCAATTTTTCCCCATTCTATAGATTGCCTTTTCACTCTATTGATTGTGCTCTTTGATGCAAAAAAGCTTTTAATTTTGATGTAGTCTCATTTGTCTATTTTTGCTTTTGATGCCTATGGATTTTCTCCCCCCCCCTTTTTTTTTTTTTTTTACAACTTTTTGTCTCAGGGCAGTTCTCAGTCAGCTCCTACACTGAGTGGCTAAAACTAGGATTAAAAACCTGTAGTCTAACTAGCTTAAAGTACCAAAAGATAGAATTTGGGGAATCCAAAGCATCTGGGAATTGAAGAGGGAAATCCAGGAATAGAGACAGCCACAAAGAAAGAGCCTAAAAATCTGTATATAAATGCTGACTGGTCCCTGAATTACAAATCTATGTAGCAGACTCCAAGAAATCCTGCTGAAGTTGAAATAATTTATCAGTGGTTTTGGCTGACATTCAGAGGGCACAGATCATAGAGCATCAGTCCACCTTAATTAATTGCCCACTAAAACAAAATAATAAACCCTCTTCAGAGAAATACAGAATCTTTACCACATATCATTAATAATATCGAGGGTATAATACAAAATAAATAGACATACAAAGAAACATGTAAAGGTGACCCACATTCCCGAGAAAAGGCAATCAATGGAGATCAACCTCAAAATAAGGCTGCATTTGGCAGGTAAGAATTTTAAAACCACTATTGTACCTATATTCAAGTACATAAAGGAAAATATGATAATAATGAAGGCAAATAGGAAATCTCAGCAGAGAAATAGAAACTGTATAAAATAACCAAGTTGAAATATATATTTTATAAATATATATGTGTATATAAATTTTTAAATTTACTAGATGAAGTTAACAATTCTTACCACCTCTATTTAACATTGTACCAGAAGTCCTAGCCAAAGCAATGAAACAAGAAAAGGAAACAAAGGGCATAAAATTTGGCCAAAAGGAAAATTATTTGTCTTTGCAGAGGACATGTTTGTTTATGTAGAAAATCCCTTAATATATATAAAACAATATAACACCAAAAGCATGAAAAAAATTGATAAGCTAGACTTTACTAAAGTTAAAATCTTCTGCTTTATAGAGGACACTGTTGAATCAAAAGACAAGTAAGAGCACAGCATAAGGAATAGAGTCAATGATATTATAATAGTAATGTATCAGGACAGAGATAGCTACACTTGTGATGAGCAGAGCACAATGTATAAACTTGTCCAATCACTATGGTGCACACCTGCAAGTAATGTAATGTAATGTAATGTAATGTAATGTAATGTAATGTAATGTAATGTAATATTGTGTGTCAACTATACTCAAATTTGAAAAAACAGACAAGCCAGGGATTAGAAGGAACATATTTGCAAAACATGTAACTGATAAAGAACTTATATGCAAAATATACAAAGAACACTTAAAACTCAACAATAAGAAAACAAACTACCCAATTAAAAGGAGGCATGAGATTTATACAGATACCTTATTAAAGAACACATACAGATGGCAAATAAGCATATTAAAAAAAAGCTAAATATTATTTATCATTAGAAAATTCCAGTTAAAAGAATAATGAGAAATCGGTGCACGCATACTTGAAGGCCTAAAACAACTCACAATAGCAGTCGCTGGTGAGGATATGGAGCAATAAGAACTTTTGTTCAGTGCTGGTGGGGATGAGAAATGGTACAAACACTTTGGAAGACAGTTTGGCAGTTTCTTACAAAACTAAACATTTATGCTACCAGATATTTATCCAACTGATTTGAAATTTATGTCCACACTAAAACTCACATACAAATATTTATAGCAGTTTTACTTATAATCACCAAAAACTGGAAGCACCAAGGTATACTTTAATAGGTGAATGATGTAAATAAACCAGATATGCAATGGAATATTAATCAGTGACAAAAAAGGAAATGAGGCAAAAGTGGCAAAAATACATTGGTGAACCTTAATGACATGTGGATAAATGAAAGAAGCCAGTTTGAAAAGGCAAAACTGTAGCGCTGGCTACAAAAAAAAAAAAAAAAAAAAAAAAAAAAAAAAAAAAAAAAAAAAAAAAATCAGTGGCTACCAGGGGTTTTGAGGGAAAAGGAAGGGGTCGAATAGATAAAGCCCAGGTTTGGTTTGGTTTATGGCAGTGAAATTATTCTGTATGACACTGGTTGTGGATGCAGGATGCTATGGATTTGCCAAATCCCATACATCTTTATAGCACAAAGAATAAATCTGAACCGATGGAAATTTAAATAAATCATTTGAGAGGCTGGAGAATGCCAAAGGTCATAAAAGGAATATAACTGTAACAAATGAATGAAACAACCTTACCGAAGAGAGTAGGTGATGTACTACCTTAAATAATTTTGGAAATAAATGGTGTCTGTAAGACTAAAGGAAAAAGAAACTACATAACCACTATACTCTGATTCTGCAATACATGTGTCCTGGTAATGAACAACTAAGTAGATGAAAAGTGAGCTGTGGGGGCCAGGATTTTACTATTGGAATGGGAGATTACAGATAAGCCAGAAGAGGAGGCTAAAATAAACCACATGGTAACGGATCAGAGTTGGAGACATTAGTATGAACTCAGGCTCGCACGTGGTTATACATAAAAGTATTTATGGATATGTATACATACATAGCCTAGTATATGCACAAATATCTCTTTGATCTGCCTAACAGTAATGGCACTCCAGTAGCAATGGGCACATCTTGCACCCAGACCTTGGCTTGTAACACCATTCTCCAATTGAAGGAACCAGGTTTCTTGAAGAAATAGCTGACTTTCGCATGTGGTCAGGAAATACACAAAATGAGCCTGGTGCATCTTGTATTTCCAGAAAATAAGGACATACACAAAAATTAAAGTGGGTGAAAATTAAAATGAGATGAGGTACTTAAAAGCAGTTAATAAAGCATTACAGCTTATAAGAATTATTGTCAGTAAGAATAAATGGATCCGAGTAACATTCATGAGTTTAATGCATAGTCAGTATGATGTCTATTTTGACTGCTGTCAAGTATCCCTGATTCTAGGCTGTAGAAGTCATAGAATAAGCAATTCTGAATAAGACAGATATCAATGTACTTAGAGAAAAACCCTTCCTTTAGTAAATGTCTTACTTAGTACACAAATTGTCCCATTTTCAATTCAAACAGAGATGAAAAGCGGCTCTTCCTAAACGTGCATATTTTGAATTTATCAGAGTTAATGAAGCCTGGATCATAAACTCTGAGAAGTCTATCCTGGAAGTTGAAGGCAATAAGAACCATTGGCAAATAATCTGATAGGAAGGGCTTCCTACATTCTAAACACCATGTGTTTTCTTTCTTGAAAATGAAGCAGATTCATTGCCCTCAGTGTCCTCCATCTAATCTGCTCCACATAAAACTACATAAAAATGTACATTTTATTCTCTCATCTCTCTACTTCAGTGTGCTTATCAGTAAAGTGGGAATAATAAAACACACATGACTGTCATAAGAATTAGTTTAGTTAATACACTGAAAGCACTTAGATGGTGTCTGGTATTAGTAAGTGCACAATAAATATCAATATCTATTAATTTTTTACATTAGTCTTTGACACAGCCCTACAAAACTGCTTAGCAGTCTCCAAACAAATAATGTTTTTCAGAGCATCTGTATTTTGCATATGCATTTTCTTCTACCTAAAACCCCTAGTCCCTTCCCTGTCTTTAACTGCTTGGCAAGCTCTTAGTCATCCTTCAAAACCGTCCCAAATATCTCCTTTGTGATGCTCTCCTGGTTTCAAGGCCAAAGGTAATTTCTCATTTCTCTGTTTTGATAGCACTCACTACATACCTCCATCATGGCTTTACCACATAGTACTGAGAGTCTATTCAGCCCAGCCATGAACTATGCATCCACATACCCAGGAGTTCTTACATCTGGAAGTCATACAAAAAACGTTTATTGGGTAAAATGAAGTGACAAAAAGGATAGAAAACAGAATGATCTGGTTGCAAACTGGGAAAGGGTCAACTTTAGACTTCATTGTAAAGAAACGCCCACAAGAGGGCAAGAGGTGCTTAAGAATGATAGAAGAGATCTTGTTTGGAAGGGCGCACTGAAAGTTTTAGCCCTGGAATTATGACCTGGTGGCAACCCAGCAAGGACTCTGCTCCCACTAGCTTGCAGGATCCACAGAAAAGCCATGAGATCAGTGGTTCCTGGCTTCACTGCCTTCCCTTGTGGAAGATGTCTCTCAGCTTTTCAGCATACCCAAATACCCAATACCCTATACGCACCTTTCCTCTACCTGCTCAGGGAGTCCTACCCTCCAGGCGTCCCATTCTCAATACTGCTCTGACTTTTGAAGCTTCCATCCCCTTACTTGTCTGATAGCCCATTTGCTCAACGTTTTTAAAAGATCTATCAGTGATTTTTTTAACAACTTTATTGAGAAATCATTGATATATAAGAATTATGTATATTTAAGGTGTACAATTGATGCTTTAATATATATATATATACATATCTACAGAAAAGTTGAAGGAGAGGAGGCTGTCGGGCAGGTAGGGAGTACTGTCATCTTAAGTCCTGCCTTAAAGGTACTATACCCTTAAGGGTACAGGGTACCCTTAAGGGTACAGGGTACTGCCATCTCAAGCTCTTTGCTGTCTAGAAGGGCTTTGGACTCTTCCACCTACGTATTTGACTAGCCCATCCCATAGGAAATCCTATTTCAGCAAAGTTTAGAACAACTACTATGAAAGTGGCTTCTCCACGTCCCTACTTCTAGGCCAAGATGTGACTAACCATTCAGATGTTAATCGTCTTGCTGTTAGTTGCCTTGTCAGTGCACGCTAGGGTCCAAACACCGATTCTAGTCATAAATGTCCTACTTAAATGTCTATGGCTGGAATCTCAAAATAATATTGGATTCCAGAACAGCAGTAATACATCAGTGATGATTACCGACTTACTTACATCCTTGAAGACTTCTTGATAGTCTCTTCCCTGAACTGAGTAATTCCAATGTCTTGTTTCCAGAATCCCATGTTCTGCATATTTCATCAATTCTGGAGCTTTCTTCTAGATCTCTTGTAGGCCCTCATCCTGCACATAGTTGCAGTTCCTTCCATTGCCTCATAAGCAAGTCCTCCAAACCCTCAGTCCACCACATTGCCCACTACTTCTCTCAGTTTCTGTATTGATATCCTGTTGAAATCCTCAGTAGAAGTAATTATCCACCCTGTGACTATTTTTAATTTTTAATTTTTATTTATTTAAAAGATATTTTATTTATTTAAGTAATTTCAATACCCAACGTGGGGCTGGAACCTAAAACCCCAAGATCAAGAGTTGCATGCTCTTCTGACTGAGCCAGCCAGGATCACCTATTTTTTTTAATAGCCCTGGTTGACTTCTTCTCTGGTACTACAAGTCTTGCTCCTCTCCCTCACACTCATCAGTCGATTTGTGATTGGTGACACAAAATAATTCTTCCATGACTCTAGGCAGAATGTGCATGCACACAGGTAATCATTGCCAACGTGACACTTTATAAAAGTAATAATAACAAAAACACCACCACCAAATGGTACTGCCTGCATTTCTTTTTTATGAGGAAGAGAAAAAAGTAAACAGTTAATACCACACAGTGTTTTAGAGCAGACAGTCCTTTCATATCTATTTCAGTACGATGCTTCTGACTGATTTATCATTTCATCGTCAATTTGCCACAGAAGTAAAACAATTCTATGCATTCCAGTGCCTGAGAGAGGAGTGTGAGGCAGAGAATTCAAGCTGTCTGAGCCAGACACAAAGGTGACTGTGCAGGCACTCCTCAGTTCCTTTATGCTCTCTCTTCCTTGGAGGAGGAACTGACAGTGGCTGATACTAATTGTCATCCAGGAGAGGCTGAACAGAATTGTCCCTTCCTCAACAAGGTCTCCTTTTTTTGGTTTGGTGGAGGAGATTCCTTTGTCTGCTGTTTTCCCCTGGAACCCCACAGAAAGAACATTATAAGTGCGAATGATTGTGGGACCCAGGGCTAATTGTGGCAAGCCTGTTGGTGTGAGAAGATGGAGGGGCATTGAGGTGGGGCATGCCTTGGGGAAGCAGAGTGGAACTTCAGCATAGGTCAAGTACACAACCACAACGTGAGGTAGTTTAGATGAAGAGAAAGGCTCTTTGCCCAAAAACATCCCTTCTACCAGCCTGGAAGAATGGCTGGAATGACCTCATTACTCATCCTGCTTCTTTAATACATTAAAAGCCTCTGATAAAATGCAAAAATTTAATTGAAAAGAAGTGTCATTTTAAGCTTAATTTAGCTCTGAGCCAAGCATAAGGAAATGGGACACCAGACAGGTAGGTTCTGATTAGTGGGAGCAAGTCAGGGGGATGATCTGAGGAGAGATGCCTCACGTAAGGAATTGCCAGAGCAATGGATGCAATGTGAAAACAACATGAGCCCAGATGCGGGGATATGAGGTGTAGGAGAGGCGGACGGACATCTAAGACAAGATTTACTCATTTCCACATTTTACTTCAGCCATCCCTAGTCAAATGTGAATCTCAATTCACATGTCATTTCCTCAGGGAAGTCTTGAGCTGTGGGTCTGGGTCAGATTCCCCACACTCCCTTAGATTCAGGGTACATATTCCAGACGGTAGTCACACACTCAGTAGGAAGGTTGGTTGATTAATGTCTCTCTTGCCTGTTGGACTGTAGCCTCAGGAGAGCAGGGACAAGGTGGGGGAGGTGTCTGGTGTTGCTTCTCACTTTATTCTCAACATCTGGCTTGGGGCTTCCAGCACTGTGATTAAATGCATGAATAGACAAACAAGCCAAAAAGAACACATTACATGGCAAAGTAATTGCCAAGTGATACAGCAAAGGCAAATAGCCTAGGAATCTGGAAAGGGGAAAAGACCTGGAACACTGATACTGTCATGGAACCATAGAATCTCAGAGCTGAAAGGACCTTGGAGATTGAGTGCACAGCTCAACTTAGCTAAGCACTACATAACTTACTATTTGCAATGTTAGATCTTTCCATTTTTGGAGAACTTTAATCTTTGGAAATATCCTTTGCATATTGAGCCAAAGATTGCCCCTAGTTATCTCTACTTGTTGTTTCTAGTTCTGCCTTCTGGAATTAGCAATTTAATAACAATAGCTAAAATGTATTAAAGACTATGTGCCCAGCCCCGTATTAAGACTTTTGTGTGTGTTAGATCAGTTGGCCCTTGAAGTGATCCTATTATTATTCACATCTTACAGATGAGAAAACTGAGGCTCGGAGATGTTAAGTACCATGTACAAGTTCACACAGCTAAGTAAATAGTAGAGCCAGGATCCAAACCCCCGTCTGTCTAAGTAAATCTAAGCTCTCATCTTCCACACTCCATTGTTGTCAGAGTAATTGTTGTACATGACATCCCAAATATGTGACAGCAGTTGTGATATCTGTCCTATGACAATTCTAACTATATTGTTGCTCAGTTGTTCACATGTCAAAATAATAGCAACCACTGAAATATTTAACCATGTGCCTTGCACTGTATACTAAATTCTTTAATATACTATCTCACAGCATCCTATAGAATAGATATTATTATTCCCTTTTACAGATAAAGCTCAGAGACTTGGAGCAAGTTGCCTAAGATGAGGCAGATAGTCAATGACAGAGTAAGGATTGGGGCGCCTGGGTGGTGCAGTCATTAAGCGTCTGCCTTCAGCTCAGGGCGTGATCCCAGCGTTCTGGGATCGAGCCCCACATCAGGCTCCTCCACTAGGAGCCTGCTTCTTTCTCTCTCACTCCCCCTGCTTGTGTTCCCTCTCTCGCTGGCTGTCTCTGTCAAATAAATAAATAAAATCTTTTTTAAAAAGTACTTAAAAAATGATAGGGTAGGGATTAAAACCCAACTCTCTTACATCAAAGGGAAGGTTTATTTATTTATTTGTTTAAATATTGTTTCATAAGTTACCATCTTGATGTGGCTTAAAACTGAGATCCTCTTGAGAACATATTTTTAAAAACTACAAACTTAATCAATAGAACAAGAAATTAGATTATTGAAAAGAACAATAAAATAAATATTTGCCAATTCTGATTTAAAAAAACAGTTTAGAAACTTAAGAATGAGAAAGGAAACATGGCAAAAGATACACTAATGTTTTTTAAATTATAAGAGAAGGCCATATATAATTTTATAACAATGAACTTTAACTTAAACAAAATGGGTGATTTTCTAGGAGACTTACTCAAAAGGTGTAGAAAACCTGACTTAGAGCAATAATCACATCAAAAATTGAAAAATAGTGTAAAATAACTTTTAAAATGGCATTGTGGAATGCTACAACTTTCCCACTTTCAGTAATGGGAGCTTGTTCAAGCCTGTTTTGTTTTGTTTTTTAAGATTTTATTTATTTGACAGAGAGAGAGAGCACAAGCAGAGGGAGCAGAAGACTGAGGGAGAAGCAGGCTCCCAGCTGAGCAGGGAGCCCAACGTGGGACTCGATCCCAGGACCCTGCTAACGTTGGAAGAGAACTGAAACTATAAAAAAGATTTTTATATAAAAGTGGAAATTTAGAATTGTGAAAAATTCAATAACTGAAATTAAGAACTCAATAGATTCAACAGCAGATTAGATTAGATTAACACTGCTAAAGGGAGAAATAATTGAGATAGGCAAAAAAAAAAAAATCCAAACTGAAGCAGAGTAAAAAGATGATTGACAATAGACAGAAGAACATATAAGACTGCTAGAATGGGTGAAAAGACCTACTATACATTTAACTGAAATCCCAGGAGAGAAAAAATGAGGCAAAACAGTATTTAAGGATAAACCGACTGAGAGTTTCCCAGTGAAATAAAACATCAAGCCACATATTTAAGAAACCCTCTGAACATGAAGCAGAATAAACCAAAGAAAGCCACATTGAGGCCCATTATAGGAAATCTTCTAAAAAAAAAAATGTCTTAAAAGCAGCAGAGGAAAAAAGACATATCACCTTCAAAAGAGCAAAAACAACATTGATACCTTACTTCTTAGCCCAAATTACAAAAGCTAAAAGATAATTGAATGTGTCTTCAAAGGGCTGAAGAAAATAATTGGCAATCTAGAATTCTGTATCTGGCAAAATATGCTTCAAAAATAAAACTGAAATAGAGAAATTTCAGACAAGGAAAATTTGAGAAAATTTACTCACAAACCTAAACTAGATGAAACAGAAAAAGGTATCTTTGAGGTGGAAGGAAAATGGTTCTAAATTGAAGCACAGAGATTCAGAAAGAAATGAGATACATAGAAAGGGAAAATATATGGGTAAATGTAAATAAATATTAACTGCATGAAAAAGTTATAAAAATATAACTTTGTTAAATTCAAATAATATGAAATTAATTTACCAACAAGAATAGTATATAGGTACAAGGGGATCAATTGAGTTAAAGTGTTCTAAGGACCAATAATTTGTCCAGAAAGAAAAAGTACTCATTTATATTAGACAATAATAAGATAAAGATTGCAGGTTATAATCTCTAGGGTAAGTAGTAAACACATATGTGTGTGTGTTCTATTAGTTTGTTAAATATATATACATATTAAATGTATACATATACACATTAACATGTAACATATATATAGTTAAATATATACATATTTCACAAACTAATAGAAATCGAATAAAACAAATACTTTCCAAAAAGTTAAAAAAAAAAACGTGGAATTTGCTGTTTCTGGGGCTCTAATTGCACATATATTATGCCTTTCACCTATCCTCTTGCCATATACTCTTTCTATGCATTATGTAACTTTGTTTCTCATTGCTTCCACCTTTAATTATTTTCTGGCCTATTTTTCCATTCAGCTATCCTCTTCTCAGCTGTGTCTAATCTGCTCTTAAGTAGTAAGATGATATATTTAGACACAAACGTCCAGCTGACAAAACAACTATTCTCAGACTAAATGAAAAACAAAATCCAATTCTATATTCTTTATACAATAAATACCTTAAATATCATGATACAGAAAGTTTAAGAATAAATGGATAAAAAAATAGCATGAAAATTCTAACCAAAACAAAATTTATAGGTGTATTAATATCAAAGTAAATTTTAAAATAAGAAATATAAAGATCTCTCTTTAGCAGAGAAAAAGAAAGATATTTTAGTATGATAAAGAAAGTCATTTGGCCAGGAAGTTATGAAAGTTATAAATTTATATTTACCAAAAGAAAACCATAATCTCAAAATATATAAAATAATCATTGACAAACCTTAAAGGGGTAATAGACAAATTCACAACTATGATGGGAGAGATTTAGTGAAATTTTTATCAAAATATATCATATACATAAAAGTACACAAATTATAAGTATAAAGCTCCACAATGAGAGATTTTAACATTTTTTAAAAACCTATTAAAAAGGCAGACAAAAATCAATGAGTACATAAAAGATTTAAACAACATAATTAACAAATGACTTAAGTTACGTATAGAGCAATGTACCCAATAACTGTAGAATCCATTTCGAATGCATATGGACTTGGCAAAGCTTATATGCTAAAACTGACTGTATGCTAGTTTGTAAAGCAAGTCTCAAAACATTTTCAAGTTATGCAGAATATGTTCTGGCTACGGTAGATTAAACCAGAAACAATAACACAAAGATAATATGAAAATCTACATGTAATTGAAATTAAGTAATATGCTTCTAAATAACCCATAGAACAAAGAAGAAATAATAGCTCTTTTAAAAATTAAATTATTATGAAAATATGACATAAAATATGTAGGATACAGCTAATAGGGGAAAGTATATAGCCTTAAGTGCATACATTTGGAGGATAAGAAAGTTAATTTGAGAACCAATAATCCTATATATCAATAAGATATAGATAGAAAACCAAGTGGGGGAAAAATTGGGCAAATGCTACAAATGGGTATCTACAGAAAAGTATAGCCAAGCTGCCAAAAAAGTGAGAAAATATGTTCAACTCAGTTATCAGGAGTGGCAAATTTAAACCCATTGAAATGCAACTAAATACCAACCAGAGTGGCTGAAATATTTATTAAAAAAAGACTCAATATCAAGTGTTGGTGAGCATATCAAACAACTAAAATTTTTATACAGCACTGCAGGAATATAAATTTATACAATCGTTTTGGAAAGTAGTTGTTAGGACCTATTAAAGATCAACACGTGCATACTCACTGATCCTTTTTCATTTTTAGTAGAAATGTCTATGTGTATGCCCAAAAGACATGTACAAAAATGTCCAAGGTAGGATTATTCATAATAGTCTAACAACGAAAACTATTCCCCTATCCCTCAGTAGCAGAGTGGATACACAAATTGTGGCAAATTTTATATCCTAAAATGAACAAACTCTTGCCTCACACCACAAGATGAATCTCACTAAGCAAAAGAACACGAAAGTGTGTATACTGTATGATTTCATTTATATAAAACACAAATCAGGCAAAATTAATTTCTGTACTATCTTCTCAATTTTTTCTATAAATTTAAAACTGTCCTAAAAAATAAAGTTTAGGGACACCTGTGTGGTTCAGTTTGTTAAGAGTCTGCCTTCGGCTCAGGTCATGATCCCAGGGTCCTAAGATCGAGTCCCGCATCAGGCTCTTTGCTCAGCAAGGAGCCTACTTCTCCCTCTGCCCCTCCCCCTACTCATCCTCTCTCTCTCTCTCTCTCTCTCTGACAAATAAATAAAATTCTCTTTAAAAAAGTGAATTTTATTTTAAAAACCAATAAACAGTATAAACAATACAAATTGCAAAAGACTAGAAAGCTTTCCTTGGGTGATGGACTTAAAGAGAATTTTCAAATATCTTTTTTTTGTGTTTTCTGCATATTTAAAAATTTTCATAATGGACACGTATTACTTTGTGCGTTAAAAAAATACAATTTAAAGCCAAGGCAAACACAAACTAGCACGCTTTTGTCTCCTCCTCCACTTCCTCGCTGCTTTTCAGACCTTCCCATAATCTGCCTGGTTGTAGGGAAAGGGACCAGCTCCAGTCTTCTCAACCCCTAGGAGAGGAGCCTGGAGTGAGACAGTAAAAGGGAAAGATGACACTTGACTGGAAGAGTTTGTTTACTTTAAAAAGAAATTGTGTAAACAATGCACTTAACATGTACGTTCATCACAGCATTAGTATGATAGCCAATCTCAATGCCCATGAACAGATGAATGGATAAACAGACTGTGGTACATCCATACAATGGAACACTACTCAGCTATAAAAAGGGAGGACGTTCTGACACACACTACAACACGGATGAACCATGAAACCATCATGCTAAGTGAAAAAGCCAGTCACTATAGATCACATCATGTGTGGTTCCATCTATGTGAAATATCCAGAATAGAATCCCATATGGTCAGCGAACAGATGGGTGGTTGTCAAATGATGGAGGGAGGGGGACATGGGTAGTAACTGTTTACTGGGTATGAGGTAGGTTTCCCTTTGGCGTGATGAAAACATCTTGAACCTAGGTGGCTGCACAGCATTGTGCTGCACGCTGAACTGTTTACTTTAAAATGGTTCATTTTATGTTATGTAAATTGCCGATAAAATTTTTAAGCCCTCTATAAAATGTTAAAATATGAAAAGAAACCATAGAGGGGAGCCCCAAAGGGGCCCTTCATCTCCCTGGGGCAGTACGCACACCAGTTTTGAAAATCCTCCATGCCTTGTGAGAGAATGCACATTAAAGGCAGAATCTCTGGCTCACAGTCTAAGGACTTCCAAACCCATGTGCAAAGGAAAGGTGGGTAAGTGTGCCAGATGGAGTTAGAACAGTGGAGACCCAGGCACGCCAAGTTTTGGAGAAGGCCAAGATAGCTGGAGGGGAGAAGGGTAACCCCCTGGTCAGAGTGACAGCTCCAGATTCAGAAAAAATCTGAGTTTGCCTCACAGCCCTGTTCCCAGCTGTGAATCCCTTCCTCTCGCTGAGCACCAGTTCTCCATATGTAAAATAGGAGTGCCAACATGCCATGACCTTATCCAAAACCCCCAATCCCCAAAAGCTCTGAATTTAAGTTCTACTGTAAATTTCGTGGAAACTCACCGGTTGTGCAACCTGCCTGACCTGAAGTAAAGCTATTTATCATCTTTATTTATTCCAGTGAATATGAATATTCATACATATCACCATAGAAACATTAATGTATTTGATTAGGACATGCTGCCCCAGACCCAACAGGAACTATATTTAGTTACTGTATAGTACAGGCACCTCATTACTTTCCTAGTGTCCGCGAACTAAATAAGTTAACTAATTAATTCCAAAACTCATTTGGCCCTGAGGGTTTTGGATAGGACTGAGGACCTCTAAATGCTAAAATGTATTAAATGCTTGTTTTTTTTCTAGGTATCATGCTTCATGCTTTGCCTACATTTTCTCATTTGATGCATATAAAGTCTGTCACAAACTGGAACTCGATAAATGTGAGCTGCTATTACAGAGTGGTGTTAATTTGGGAAGTCTCCATAGAGAAAGTGTCCTTCAACCAAGGGTTTAAAGGTGACAAACTGGGAGGGGGATGGTGTATAGCGTGGGAAAGGCTGGTACAAAAGGTGGGAGGAGTGGGCTATTTCCATTCTCAATTTTCCCTCATCCCAAGTGCTGAGGAAAGAAAACAGTCGGCAACAGGTTATGAACCCGTGGTGAGTTTGGATTTGCTAATGGAAGGTAGGAGGGCCTGAGGAGGAAGGGCCATGTGTTGTGGATTTCACAGTCCAGCTGGAAATCAGATTTCTATCACTTCCTCTCACTCTAGCTCTTCCACACAAAATCGAATGAAGATAAAGTATAGACATTACCACAATGGAGAAAAACCCTCTGCGGGTAGTTCTTTAAGGATACTGAGTACAAAGGCTACATTCATTTAAGCTCTATTTTAAAAGGTGTCCTTCTCTAAGAACCTGAACATATTTAAATCTTAGCAATGTCACATCAAGG
>NW_024425119.1:4978057-5012508 GCF_017311325.1 Ursus maritimus
GAATAATTGAGAGAGGGCAAAAAGAAAAGCGCTCATTTTGCGGAGTCAAAATTGAGGAGCATGGATTCAATATCTTGCCCAAGGTCACAGATCTGCCTAGAATAATGCCAGGGAGAGGACACAAACATCCTTTCTTTCAACAATAGATTTATTCACCACCCTAAGGTGCGCTTAGAAATTGTTGAATCAAGAACAGTTCTGAGGAGGAATCATCAGAGAAGCCCTGCTCTCAACGCCAGTCCCCAGCACGGTTCTAAGTGTCCTCTTTTGCTGTAGGTTATCTTATCCTAGGTTTAACCAGGCCGTAGGGATCCGGAAAGTTCTCAATGGAGAGCCCACAAAGTGATTGGCAATGAAAGGCAAAAGGGTTGTACCTCTGTGTCTCTGGCATGAGACAGAATCAGACGCCCAGCCTAACTCCACCATCGGCCCCTTGTCCTCAGGAATGACTTCCGTCATCAGGTAGGAGGATTTGACGGCTGACCTATAAGGTGTTCTTTAAAAGTAAAATATGACTTTGGATATACAGAAAAGTTGTGAAAAATAATACAAAGAATTTGTATATGCCCTTCGTCCAGATTCCTCAAAAGTTAACGTTTCACCCTATTTGTTTTATCATTTTCTTTGTGTGTGTGTGCACACACGTGTAAACTGTATGAAAGTAAATTGTAGACATGACAGCCCTTCACCCCTATATACTTCAGAATATCTTTCCTAAAAACAAGACATACTCTAGTATTACCGTAGTATAATTTTAAAAATAAAAAAGTAGCATTGATAACAACACTACTTTGTAAACTACAGACTGTCTAAAGATTTCACCAATTATTCCAGTGATGCTCTTTATTGCAAAAGAAAATCCAGAAGGCTATTACATTCATTTATCGTTCATTTATCGTGTCTCTAATGTAGTCTCCATTAATCTAGAACAGCTCCTCAGTTGGTGTTATTTTCATGCCATAGATATTTTTGAAGAACACAGCTCAAATCTTTTGTAGAATGCTCTTCAAGTTGGGTTTGTCGAATGTTTCCTGGTGATTAGATTTTACTTATTCATCAAAAGCACCACAGAAGTGATGTTGTGTTCTTCTTAGTGCATCATTTCAGGAGGCACATGATGTCAGTTTGTCCCACTACTGGTGATACTAATTTTGATTGCTTGTTTAATGTGGTGTGTGCCAGATGTCTCCACCGTAAAATTTCCCCCTTGTAATGTGAGTGTCTTATGAGAAGAAACAGATTATGTAAGATTCTAATACTCCTCAAACTTTCACCCATTAGTTTCAACACCCATTGAGATTTCTTGCCTAAATCAATTATTATGATGGTGGTTGCCAAATGGTGATTCTCCATCATTTCTTCTACGTTTATTTATATCACGTTGGACTCATGGATTCTTGCTTATTAATGGCTTATATTCCTCTAGTATTACTATTTATCTTTATGCCCAAATTGTCCTAGATTCTCTAAGACTTTCTTTGTCTCTAATAGTCTATGAGAAGACTAAGCATTACCAGCTTGTAAACACTCATTTTTTTAAGGGTGATGTTTCAATTGCAAACCAAATGTTGAACCACTCCCTAAAATTCACCAAAGAAAGAGACACCATGGTTGAGTGCCCAAGCCCTGAAAAAATGTATTAAAAGCTTTGAACCTAAGTGTTTATGGGGTTGAGAGAAAGCAACTATGTAAAGGGGGGGCCCATAAGGACGGCTAAGTCCATGAACTGTAGAAACCTCTCTGATAGACGGTTGGTTTGAGTTTCCTGTTTCACTCAGGTTGTAGCTGAAGGTTATTTACTTAACCTTTTCTACAAGCTGAGTCTGATCAGCCATGCATCTCTTCCATTCTCAGATTTATTCTAACAACATCCAGTTGGTTCCCACCCTCCCCTAATTCTCCCTCTACGTCTTCCCCCACCGAGCAGGAAATAGAGCCCCTGGCTCTCACTTGTGATGCTGAATGAATTACTTGGAAATAGTTTATTCAAGTATGTTGAATGGCACTTGCAACTTCCGGGGGTTGTTCTTGAGAGAAACAAAAACAAAACCTCACGGGGTAGGAGAACCCAAATGTAATCTATAGGGCTGCAGCATGTGTGCCCCTTGCGTTGGGTCATTCGCTGGCCGCTCTCATCTCAGTTCCAACCTTTAGGTCAATCTATATATTTATTGGTTCAGGCTGATAAGGAACTGCTCTCTTCTTAAACTGGGCTCTACTTAGGAAATAAGAGCATGCCTGAAAACCACGCAGAATAACTTAATGCCTTTGCCAAAATGCAGCCATCTAAATTGGTTTAACATCTTTGGGCTGAGGCAGAGGACAGCTGGTCATAGGCGCCCGGGTAACCTGTGTTTTCTGGACCCTCTGGACAGAATGAAGAGGTGGGGCACGTGGGAGGGAGCGGCCTCATTCCCTCTGGTCACCCTTGGAAACCCAGCTTAGTGGCCTGGCACCACAGGAATCCGCACATGTGCTAGGAGGAGGCCAAGGAAGCCTGCACTTCAGTGGTGGCATTTAGATACTCCTCTGAAATGCTAATGAAGAGTTGATTTCAGAATTGCTAACAAAGTTCTCAGACTTGTTAATGTATCACTCCCTCTGAAGGCCAGAGACAGCAGCACTAACAAATGGCTTGAAGAACCCAAAAAGGAATTATTGCCTTAGTTGAAAGACTTCCAGGGAAAGCCAGTTTCTAGCTCTCCTTGAGGCCACATTCTGCTTTCTCAGTCCTCTGGGAACCTATCCCTTGTTTCCTCTAACCTACGTCTCTGATTTTAGCCTAATTTCCAGCTCATCACCCTTCTCAAAATATATACCCAAAGGCCCTCTCTCCTTTCAAGTTACCCTTCTCTTCTTCGATTAAGGAGAAAAGGTGAAAAGGCAATTGTGGGATGAGGAGGGCATTGAAATTGACACTGAATGCTGTCAGTGTCAAGTTCTTTATGCCATGATTGCATTTGAGCCTCATGACAAAGGAGGTAGAACTAAAGAAACCGAGGCTTGGAGAAAATGAGTGACTTGCCAGGGCTCTGAAATTCAATCTTCTTTCTCTGTTCTGAGCTACCTCTAGTGAGTCTATAGTCGGAGGCTGGCTACAAGTTTTCTGCATGACTTTCTTTGATCCTGATTCAGTGACAATAAAATGGGGATTTGTGCATTTGTGTGCGTGCAGATGTATACATAGAGAGAGATAGATATGACTATCCATGTGAAAATACACACATATCCATACATATTTGCACACACACACACACACACACACACACAAATCCCTCCCTTATTGTTGAAAAAAACAGGTTCAGAGAAATAGGATTTGCTGACATCCGTACAGAAAATCCTTCTGGGAAGAATAAGGATATGTATGTGCTCCATCTCCTTATCTTCCCCTTCCCTAACTAACCCCCTTCAATTTGCCTTCTATCTCATCACTCCAGGAACACAGCTTTTACCGAAGTTATCAGTGACATCCATGTTACTGCTTCCAATGGAGAATTACGGTCCTTATTTATTTCATTATGGTAGTTTCAGGTGTACAACATAATGATTCATTATTTGTTATATAGCATGAAATGAGCACCACAACAAGTCTAGTTAACATCCATCACCACATATAGTTACAGTTTTTCCCCTTGTAATGAGAACTTTTAAGATTTGTTATCTTAGCAACTTTCAAGATATACACTAGAGCATTACTAACTATGGTCACCATACTGTACATTACATCCCCAGGACTTATTTATTGTGTAACTAGAAGCTTGTACTTTTTGACCCCCTTCGCCCATTTTACCCAACTCCTATCCCCCACTCTGGCAACCACCAGTCAGTTCTCTGTATCTATGAGTTTGTTTGTTGGTGTTGGTGTTGGTTTGGTTTGGTATTTTTTTAGTTTCTACATATAACTGAGATCACATGGTATTTGTCTTTCTCTGATTGGCTTCTTTCACTTAGCATAATGCCCTTAAGGACCATCTATGTTGTCACAAATGGCACGATCTCCTTCTTTTTTATGGCTGAATAACATTCCATTATAGATATCACACTTTCTTTATTCATTCATCCATCAGTGGACACTGGTGGTTGTTTCCAGGTCTTGGCTATTGTATGTAACGCCGCGATGAACACTACCGGGCTACATATATCTTTTCAAGTTAGTGCCTTCATTTCCTTTGGATATATACCCAGAGGTGGAAGCGCTGGATTATATGAATTATAGTTCTATTTTTAATTTTTTGAAAGATTTATTTATTCATTTTGAGAGAGAGAGAGAGGGAGAGCATGTGCACACAAGGGAGGGAGGGGCAGAGGGAGAGAGTCACAAGCAGACTCCAAGCTGAACGTGGAGCCTGTCTCAGGCCTCCATCCCACAACCCCGAGATCAGGACACAAGCCAAAACCAAGAGTTGGAGGCTCAACCAACTGTGCCACACAGGTACCCCCTATTTTTAATTTTTCGAGAAAACTCTGTACCGTTTTCCATGGTAGCTGTACCAATTTACATTCCCACCAGCGGCACACAAGGATTCCCTTCTTTCTACCTCCCATCAATACTTGTTATTTCTTGTCTTTTTGATAATAGCCATTCAAACAGATGTGAGGCAATATCTCATTGTGGCTTTGATTTGAATTTCCCTGATTAGTGATGTTGAGCACCTTTTCATGCACCTGTTGGCATCTGTATGTTTTCTTTGGAAAAAATGTCTATTCAGATACTCTGCCCGATTCTTAATCAGATTAATTTTTTTGGCTACCAAGTTGTATGAGTTCTTTATATATTTTGAATATTAGTCCCTTATCAAATATATGATTTGCAAATAATTTCTCCCATTTAGGATTACCTTCTCACTTCATTGATGATTTCCTTTGCTGTGCAGGGCTTTTTAATTTGATGTAGTTTGTTTATTTTGTTTTTGTGGCCTTTGCTTTTGGTGTCAAATTTAAAAATTTATTACCAGACGGATGTCAAGGAGCTTACCACCTATGTTTCCTCCTAGGAGTTTCATGGTTTCAGGTTTTACATCCAAGTTTTTAGTCCCTTTTGAATTGGTTTTTGTATATGCTTTAAGATAATGAACCAGTTTCATTCTTTTGCATGTACTGTCCAGTTTTCCCAACACCATTTATTGACAAGACCATCATTTCCCCCATTGGATATTCTTGACTCCTTTGTTATGAATTAATTGAGCATATATGTTTGTTTCTGGGCTCATTATTCTGTTCCACTGATCAATGTGTCTGTTTTTATGCTAATATACTGCTTTGATTACTATAGTTTTTGTAATAACATTTGAAATCAGTAAGTGTGAGGCCTCCAGCTTTGTTCTTCTCTCTCAAGATTACATTGTCTATTCAGGGTCTTTTGTGGCTCCAAACAAATTTGAGGATTGTTTGTTTTATTTCTGTGAAAAGTGTCATTGAATTTTTGATAGGGATCGCATTGAATCTGTAGATTGCTTTGAATAGTATGAACATTTTAACAATATTAATTCTTTCAATCCATAAGCACAGTATATTTTTACATATATCTGTGTCTTCTTTAATTTCTTTTCTCAATGTTTTGTAATTTTTAGTATATGGACTTTTCACCTCCTTGATTAAATTTATTCCGAGGTATTACAGTCTTTTTGATGGAATTGTAATAGGATGGGATTTTCTTAATTTCTATTTCTAATTGTTTGTTATCAGTGAATGGAAACACAACAAATTTTGGTATATTGATTTTGTATCCTGCAACTTTACTAAATTTGTTTATTAGTTCTAACAGTTTTTTTGTTTTTTGTGGGTTTTGTTTTTTTTTTTTGGTGGAGTCATTAGTGTTTTCTGTATATAATATCATGTTTTCTGCAAATAGTGACAATTTTATTATTTCCTTTCTGACCTGGATGTCTTTTATTTCTTTTTCTTGCCAAATTGTTCTAAGACTCCCAATGCAATAATGAATAAAAGTGACAAGAGTGGGCATACTTGTCTTTTTCCTGTCCTAGAGGAAAAACTTCCAGCTTTTCATTGTTGAGTATGGTGTTGTCTGTGAGCTTGTCATATATGGCTCTTATTATGTTGGGGTACATTTCCTCTATACCCACTTTTTTGAGGGATTTTATCATAAATGAATGCTGAATTTTGTCAAATGCTTTTTCTACATCTATTATGATGATCATATGATTTTTATCCCTCATTTTGTTAATGTGGTGTATCATGCTGATTGATTTGTGGGTGTTGAACTATCCTTGCATCCCTGGAATAAATCCCATGTGATCACAATATACAATCCTTTTAATGTATTGTTGAATTCAGTTTGTTAGTATTTCACTGAGGATTTTTGCATTTATGTTCATCAGAGATATTGAACTATAATTTTCTTTTCTTTAGTGTCCTTGTCTGGTTTTGGTATCAGAGTTATGCTCATCTCATAAAATGAGTTTGGAAACATTCCCTCCTCTCTATTTTTGGAAGAGTTTGAGAAGGATTGATATTAATTCTTCTTTAAATATCTGATAGAATTCACCAATGAAGCCATCCGGTCCTGGACTTTTGTTTGTTTTTTGTTCATTGTTGTTACAGTCCTTATTTTACTTAAACTCACTGGAGCATTTGACCCCTTTTCTTCTAAGAGTACTTTCTTCCCATGACTCTCACCACCCCAAACCTCCTAATTCTCTTCCAATCTCTTTGGCTGCTATTTTTCTTTCTCCTCTATAAGCTCTTTATCTTTTATTCAGCAATTAAAAATTGGACTTCATTAAGAACTTCCCTTCTCATTCTGTATTCTTACCTTAAGGTGATTTAATCTTTTTTCCTCATAAAAAGAAATCCTATTTCCCTCATAGAAATTTACCTTTAGTCTATACCTTTTCTCCTATAGCCAGGTTTATATATTTAAATCCAACTGACTTTCCCACTTACATGTTCAAAAGCAACTTGAACTTAAAATATTCTGAAACTAACTCAGGATTTTTCCTCCTAAAACATACTTATTTTCCAATATTTCCTATTTCAATGAATGGAAACATTAACCACCTAGTTTGACAGCTTAGAAATTAGGTGTCGTTACTCCCCTTTAATACGTAATTTATCACTAAGTTTTCAGTCTTCTCTTTATTTCCAGCATCACAACCCAAGTTGACTAACAGCATCTCTTACCTGTTCTCCTGCTGATCTTTCCAAATCCACTCTGGCTCCCCTCCAATCTGTTCTCTACACTGCAGACAGCATGATATTTGTGAAACTTGAATGTGATAATGTTATGCTCCCCACTTAAAATCTTTAGTAGCTTTCCTTTCTCCCACTGTAGAACCCATAATCCTTGACACGGTCCCCAAAGTCTGCTAGATCTTCCCCCTCCTGACTTCTCCAGCTTATCATGCCCCTTGTTCTCCTCCTTCTGTAGGTTCCAGCTACACCAACCTTCTTTCAGGTCTCTAAGTATGTCTTGTCCCTGCCCTTCACAGGGCCTTTGTGCATGCTGTTCCTACAGCCTGGAACAGTCCTTTCCCTTCATCTTAGCAACTCCTATACTTTATTCTAATTTTTAATTAAATTTTTAATTGATCTCCTTGACTTAGTTGAATCTCCCTGTTACATGCTGTCATAGCATTAAAAACTGTTGAAATTCTCTTAAACAACCTCTACTTAACTGAATTCATAGATTTACCAACTCTTTCCACCTCTCTGTAAAGCATACTGATTGATACCCACAGTGCTTTAAATGCTGGAAGCTGGTAGGCCGCTCTTTAATATAGTTGAATATATCTACTTCTCTCTTGTTTAGTTTTTGCTTATCAAGAGTCATTTGTATTTGTTCCCAAATTGATTCATGCTAGTTGTACACGCTAATTGTAATTTATATAATGGAATTTAATATTACATAAGCCAATGGAATGTGAAAACAAAAAGGTATTCATTTATATGAAAACTAAGTTGAATAATTTACAAAGACTTGATAAAGGTAAGACACCAAAACTTGCTTAGGAGTGAGTGAAACAATTATAAAATATTTGAGAAAGGATTGTAAAACTACAGAAGACTTCTGCAGTCAGATTTCTTTTCAACTCTATCTTTAACTTCCACTCCACCTAAAGAAATGAAAACAGGAAATCATAGATGGTGCATTAAGGGTGTGTTTTATATAAGAAAGATGACAGAGAAAAGGTGTTGGCCTGTATCAAAAGATTCATACAGTTGTGTATGTATGTGTGTGTATGTATACACATACAAATTCTTTCTTGGTTAAAATAAATATTTTTGGTATGTATATTTTTTTATGATTCCTTCCACCAGTAGTTCAAGACCTATGCAGGTAATTTCACTGATATATTCTCAATAGGACTGATCGTAGAATCCACAGAGTCCAGTGTAAAATGAAAATGTGGGGCTCCCTGTTCAAAACACATTAAGAATTTCAAGATGGTGACAGTAAAACATTAAACCAAGTATGGAGCCTAAGTATAGGGCCTTGCGAGCCTGCACAAGTCACATACCATGGAGCCAACTCTGATTCCCATCTCCTAGCATAGAACTTGGCATGTAGAAAATGATTCTTTGACTCAATAGGTATTCATTGAGGGCCTTCAATGTGTCAGGCATTGTACTAGACTCTGGAAATATAGTACAGAACAGGAGAGAAAGAACACCTACCCTCTTGGAGCTTAATTTCTATTGACAGTGTTAGGAAGTCGGGGAGATATCTAATAAGTGATAAAGAAGTAAAATATGTGGCACATTAGAAGATGTTAAGTGTTATAGAGACAAATAAAACAGGGAAGAGGAATAGGGAGTATAAGGGATAATAAATATTTGTTGCATGAATACAGTGAACTTCTAACCAAAATCCAAAGAAGAATAAAATGGCAATATACGATCAGAAATGGAAAAAACAAAACAAAACAACAACAACAAAAACAACAGATGCAGGGAAAATAAGAATATAAGCAAAAAAATCAAACCTATAATCAAAAATAAAGTCAGTTCTATTTAGGCTATAAATTTGTTTCTGAGCTTCCTGGTAACCAAAGCAAAAAATAAAAGATGATCAATCAAACAATTCTTATTATCAGAAAGGAGCAACTATACCAATGTCTTAGGATTAAAAGAGAGCTTTATCTTGGTGAAGTCCCAATAGTTCATTGTTGCTTTTGTTTCCCTTGCCTCTGGAGACGTGTCCAGCAAGAAGGTGCTGCGGCCAAGGTCAAGGAGGTTGCTGCATGTGTTCTCTAGGATTTTGATGGATTCCTGTCTCGCATTTTATCATATGGTTTCACTCATATGTGGAATATAAGGAACAGCACAGAGGAACGTAGGGGAAGGGAGAGAAAACTGAATGGGAAGTCAGGGAGAAAAAAACATGAAAGACTCTTAACTCTAGGAAACAAACTGAGGGCTGCTGGTGGGGAGGTTGGTGGGAGGATGAGGTAACTGGGTGATGGGCATTAAGGAGGGCACGTGATGTGATGAGCACTGGGCATAATATGCAACTGATAAATCATTGAACACTACATCTGAAACTAAAAAAAGAGATAGCAGTAATATCTCTTACTTCCTTAGGGAACCAAATGAGATTGCGCCGTGAAAATAACTCAAACAAACATAAGGTACTATGATGTACAAAGAGGTATTAGTATTAGGATACTTTCACAGGATAACAGAAAATTTTTCATCGTAACATCCTTGTTTTTCCTGGAAATGTGATGAATAAATTCACTTTTGTAGGCAAAGAAACTTTCAAATAAGCTGAAATCTTGAAGTTGAAATCCAGCAGTCACTTTAGCCCACAGAAACGTCAACCAGGCTGTACAAGTTCTGCAGTGTTCCTCCCTGACCCTTACTAGAGGAAGGAGACAAGCCGGTGCCGGGTGGGCAGTGATATGACACAAGCCGTCCTGGACCCCCCTTCCCCACCGCTCCCTTGCTCCTCCCTCACCCCCAGTTCCACTCTGATTGGGGCTGGACCTGCTGTACCTTTTCCTTCAGTTCGTCCTAAGGAACCCCAAGACCCCAAATAGGAACGGCCCCAGGCAACCAGGGGGTCCATCCTCGGCGACATGGACAAGTCCTGTCCACAGAAAGACCCCGAACCAAGAAACTGCTAGCTAAGAGCGGAAAAAAATAGCCGCACACACTCACCTTCCTGCCATCCACCCCCCTTCCTCAGCCTCTCTCGCTCCACATGTCTTGGTCTTTCTCTGTGCACTCCCTTCTCCTCACCATGGCCACCATGTACTCAGAGGAAGTCCTATCTATTCTAAGTTTCACAGGGACAGGTGGTTCAACGGGACAGACAACTGAACAGAGGAGGCAACATCAACAGATGAGTCCTTTGTCTCTTTGCCTTTCTTTGTGTCTGCCACCCCGTGTCTGTGTGTCTCTCTCCCACACACTACAAACCGAGTAAAGACCTGTGTGTACTCCAGAGACACAGTCTGATGGGAAACAAATAAATAAAAATTGCCAGCCACTTTGGCTAATAGATGGTCTTTTATCTAGATGGAAAAAACAAAACAAAACAAAACAAAACCCAAACCTCATGAGGTCCGAAACATCATACGGTGTTTCTCCGAGGCTCAGAGAAGTTAATTTCGTGACTATCGTAAACAGTCTTTCGAACAGCGAGCCTCAAGGTCCCTCGGCCACCTGTTTAAGTTTCTTTACTGATCATCAACCCATGGAGACCGGCTAGGTCCAAAGGGAGAACTCTCTGAGCATCTCTACCAGTGCTGTTGCCAGACTCTGACTAGTGCTCTTCGAATTTCCCCATGAAATGTGAAAGAAAAAGAACTGCCCGCCAGCCGCTGTTTCTGGTATTAACAGCTGACGCCAGCTGTCCCACGGGGATCCACAGCCACTTAGGTATTGAAGAGACACCATTAACGAAGAGGAGCTTGCTGCATACAGGATTTCTATTTTAGGCCTCCTGCTAGTAAATATAAGTCTGTTTACACTGACTCGAGTCTGGGACATGCTGTAGCTGCACGATGGCTGTTTGAAGCACACCTTAAATGTGGTCTTTGAAACTCTGAGCTGTGGTACGTGTGGTCAGGTCTCTTTCTTTTTCTCTACCATGTGGAATTGGAAACTTCTTCAGTGGCTTGCATCTTGTTCACGTGAACAAGGTAAGGCTTTGGGGGTAGTGAATTCCACCACTCACACCTTCGCCTCGGGTGCTTTTATATCTGATTCTTCAGAAAGCACGTCCCCTCCCCGCTGTCTCCTTCTCTGGGAGCCTGTGTCCGCCAGCTTCCCACCTCCCAGGACAGGGCCTCCACCTCACGTCCCTATTGGGGACCCATCCCCTCAGCCACGGATCTTTGACCCTGTTCCCTGGGCTGGATGCTTGTGGATGTCCTGTCGACATCAGCCCCAAGAGACCACCAAGGTTGACTAAGAAATTTGTGAAGTTTTGTAGTTTGTTTCTACCCTGGGGTGTCCCTACTGACGCATCTCATTTTCTCATGCCTTTCTCTCCTTTGCCTGTTTCCAGATCCTGCTAATTCACCCTTAAATTCTCTTTTTCTCCCTTCCTGTTGCCACTGCCTTAGACTAAGTCCCCACTATTGTCCACCTTAATTATTACAATAACCTACTAACTTGCCTGCCGTCTGGTCTCTAATCTATCCTCACTTTGCCAACATCATTACCATTCTTCTTTTCCTGTATAACCCTTAGAACCATAACTTCCCCTCCAAGTCAGGTCTCTCAACATTGGCCCTACTGACATTTGCGGCCAGATAATTCTTCATGGTGGGTGGCTGGCCTTTGAATTGTAGGATGACAGCATCTCTGGCCTGTACCCACTCGAAGCCAGTAGTATCTGCCCCAAGTTGTGACAACAAAAATGTTTCCAGACGGTGCCAAATACACTCTGAGGGGCAAAGGTGCCTACTGCTTTCAGTCCTTCTTACCGCTATCCCTCCAGTTTTATTAAGCAGGATTTCAGATCTTGTTCTAAGTATTTGTTCATCTCTATTAACAATTTTTCCTTGACCTGTGGATTGCGTAGAAATGCTTGAAATGTTGAACATACGTTGTTGTTGCTTTAGTTACCTTTTTGTTGTTCACTTAAAACTTTTTTGCTTTCGGTCAGAAAGGGTAAGTGATGCGATATTTATCCTTTGGCCCTTTGTTGAGACTTGCTTTGTGGCTTAGAACCTTCTTAATTTTTGCAAACATTTCTTGTGTGTTTGAAAAAATACACGTTCTTCGGTTGGTGGGTGCACGGTTCTACATATGCTAGATCAATCCTGTTCGCTATGTCACTCAGATCTTATAAACTAAGCCCAATATTTTTTACAGATTTATTTATTTATTTTGGAGAAAGCGAGCACTCGCGAGAGTGGGGGGAGGGGCAGAGGGAGAGGGAGCATCTCAAGCGGACTCTCCACGGAGCACAGAGCCTGAGGCAGGGCTCGATCTCATGACCCCGAGATCATGACCTGAGCTGAAACCGAGAGTTGGACGCTTAACTGTCTGAGCCACCGAGGCACCCCAATCAATGCCAATTTTTATGTCACTTTAAATTACCAGAAAGGTGTATTTTAAAATATCCTACGAGGAAAAAATTTAAAAATAAAATATTCTATAAAGACTTGTCAGCTCCTCCTTGTAATTCAGTTGACTTTTGCTTTTATATATTTTGAGAATCTGTAATAGATTAATACAAATTTGTATTTGTTATATCTTCTTATGAATTGTTCCTTTTATCATTATATAATGATCTCTCTCTCTCTCTCTTTTTTTTTTTTGCCTTAAAGACATTTACTCTGCAGCAGTTGAATGGCTACAGTTTGGTCTTGATTAGTACTTGCCTGGTATATTTCTTTTTATCCTCTTACTTTCCACCTTTTGAATCTTTCTGGTGTAGGTATATATTTAGAAAATAGCAGAAGCAAGTTTTCTTTTTCCCTTTTTTTTCACATCAAACCTGATAATTGTCTTTTTTTTTTTTTTAAGATTTTATTTATTTATTTGACAGAGGTAGAGACAGCCAGCGAGAGAGGGAACACAGCAGGGGAGTGGGAGAGGAAGAAGCAGGCTTCCAGCAGAGGAGCCTGATGTGGGGCTCAATCCCAGAACGCCGGGATCACGCCCTGAGCCGAAGGCAGACGCTTAACGACTGCGCTACCCAGGCGCCCCTGATAATTGTCTTTTAACCAGTGAGGCTAATCCACTTAAATATATTGTATTACCTAAGATATTTGGATTTATTTTCACTGTTTCTTTTTTGTACTTTCTATTTACTTTGCTTTGTGAAATCCTTTTCTTGCTCTTTTCCTGTCTTCTTTTGGATCAAGTGTTCTGTTATTTCTCCCTTTTCCTCCATTAATTTCAAAATTACATGTTCTGTTTTTACTCTTTTCATGGTTAACCTTCAACTTTTGTCAAGCACGTTGGCCCTAAAGTTAATATCACCGCCTCTTCCCAAATGATGTAAGGAATTAAGACTGTTTTAACCTTACGTGTTCTCACTATCCAGCATTTTAGGTACTTCTACCTGATTTTTCTACATCTCAACTTTATTGTTGTTGTTATTATTATTATTATTATCATTATTGTTATTTTTTAGCAATTTTGAGGAATGCATTTTTTGGCTTTACCTAGATGTTTACCAACCTCTTTGAATTACCATTGCTTCTTGCCTCTGAATTTTTCCCTCTGGGTTCAATTTCTTCTTTCCTAAAATGCATACTTCTAGAAATCCTCTCCACCAGGGTCCTTGAATAGTAAATTCTCCTGGTTATTGCTTAAAAATATCTTTATTTTTGTTTGCTCTTAGATGATTGTTGAAGGAGGTAAAAATGAAGGTTAATTTCTCTCAGCACTTTAAAAACATTATTCCACTGACTTCTGGCTTTCATTGCTGCTTTTGAGAAGTCAGTCATCAGTCTAATTATCATTCTTTTGTGAGCAATCCATATTTCTCTCTTGCACTCTTAAGATCTATTTATTTAATTTTTTTAAAGATTTTATTTTTTAAGTTATCTCCACACCCAACGTGGGGCTCGAACTCACAGCCCCAAAATCTAGAGTTGCACACTCTACCTACTGAGCCAGCCAGGTGTTCCCCATTTTGGTTTTTAAATTTTTTTCTGTGATGTTACTTAGTACAGATTTAATTTTATCTTTCTTAGAACTCATTTCCTGCCTCTGAAGATTCATTTCTTTCGTAGATTCTAGAAAATTCACAATCTTTTTCTCTTTGGTTATTTCCTCGTTTTCTTAATATTCTCCTTCTGAAATTCCTATTAGTCATTTGTTTACCCTCATTCTATCCTCCATGTCTCATAATCTTGTTTTTGTATTTTCTCTCCCTTTATGTCTCTGATGCATTTGGGGCAGTTTTCTGAAAGCTGCCAGTTCTTCAGCTCTCGCTTTTGCTATGTCTAACCCATGTCAACTACTACGCTTTTGTTTTCCTAAGTTCTATTTGTTTTTTCGAATCTGTCTGGGTTTTTCGCATAGTGACTTATGATTTTTTTCTATTTTTTCCCTTTATATATCTTTAATTATTATTACTATTTGTTTAAAGATTTTATCTATTTATTTGAGAGAGAGAGAGATAGCCAGCTTTGGGGGGTGGGTGCAGAGGGAGAGGGAGAATGTGGAGCTCAATCCCAGGAACCCCTGTATCATGACCTGAGCCAAAAGCAGATACTTAACCGACTGAGCCACTTAGGGGCCCCATCTTTAATTATTTTTAGAAGATACTGATATACAGTTTCTCACCAATAGTTCTATTTTCTGAATGATGTTTCCTAGAGCTCTACAGCTATTATCCGTTGTGTCTGCTGACATTTGCCAGGGGTGGGTTGTGCGACTATAACTTCAGAGCTGAGAGTTCACTACCTTGGTCATGAGAATTCTGAATGACCTGCACTAAGCTTGTGTCCTGCAAGGGCCATTTTGTATACCATGGAGTCCCAGTAGTATCATCCACCCAATATGACTTCTCATTACTTCATTGACTTAGGGACTCCTGGACCATTAAGTAATGTAAACGCAAATCCCTGATCCATCCACATGAAGGTGAGAAGGTGATGATGAGATTACAAGGGACGCTTCTTTTTCTTCTACTCATAGCCCAGGCTCAACAGACAAGCTTATGTGGCATCTCCCTTTGCAGGTGAGCAGAATGTTTCCTTATAAACTTTTCCCTAGCTTTACATGAAGGCCTTAATTTTAACTCTCTACCTGGTATAGACTCAAGACCTCCTAGTCAATATTTCTGTAGACCTAAAAAACCCAATCTAAATTTAAAAGTGTGAATCCTAAAAGCCTAAAAACCCAATCCTCTCAGTACCTGCCTCAACAGCCAGGGTTGTCTCATCTGTTCACTTGCTGACTGCGCTCATTTTCAACTCCTACTTGTTTTCCCTTGTGGGAATCTTCTTTATTTTCTTGTGAGCTCAGCTTTGCATTTAGAAAAAACTCTTTAAAAAATATTTTGTTTAGCATTTCTAAAAACTTTGAGAGAGGAAAGTTTTCAGGTTATCTAATTTGTCATGTTGTAGGAAATGGGGAACCTCCCCCAAGACATAATAGACAAAAGCACTAATTTGATTACTCTCTATTACGTAGACATTAAAAATCAAGCTCTTTAGCCTAACCTTTAGGAAACCTTTAGTTTGTCTCATAAATGCTTTCCTGAGAAATTCTCTGCTGAAGAAAATGTCCTATATTCTAGCCACTCTGACAACTCATAGTTATTCCTGCTTCTATAAACTTTCACACATCTACAACCATCAGACTTAAGCTATACCAAACCTTTCTGAAGGGTCCTTCTCTCCTTTCACAAACTTCTATTTTTTGGCCAAAGCCAACCTCAAACATTGGCTGCACTGTAAAACCTACTCCAACTTCCCAAAACATAATGAATCAAACCCTCTGCTCCCATTGCATTCAAAATACCTTGTGTATAATCCTTATCATATTGACCGAAGTGTTTTTACATCTTTAATTAGATTTACATCTTTTAGAGAGCCAGAGAAAGATTTTATCCATCATTCTCAACATATATAGCTCAATATCTGGCATATAGTAGGCACTCAGAGATGTTACAGCAATTTTCTTGAATTGCAAGGCTACTCAATTCTTGCCTGGAGAAATATAACTTGAAATTATAATGCTTTTAGGTGTTATAAGCAGTCTCATAATTGAAAATCTCTGCATAGCTGCTAATTGTCAGTGGTGTCAGGTTAGTCACAATACAGAACAAATATGTTCAGTATAACCCCTTTATTAGAAGGTAGTTCTGATTTACGAATAATTCCCAACTTCTGTATCTGAATGAGTAGTCACTTATAATCTAGGAAAGACAGCATAGCTACAAGACATAGTGAAAACAATACAAAACACCATCAGACTGTCTTACTCGTTGTTGTAACTCCATAGCATAGGACTGGCATGGGAGCAAGGGCCCACTGAACACATGAATGAGTAGACAAGAGGTTGTATAATAAATAAAAGATATATTAACCAAATGGCAGACAAAGAAAGTCACAAGACTTGTCTGACTCCACTACTTGTATTGTGTCTTACTCGTCTTTGTATATGCCTGGCATACAGTGAATATTGAAGAAACGAATGAATGAATGAATAAATGATTGAAAAAACTTAATTAGGTTGAGACTGAATATGTGAGAACATTCCAGATCAAGAGATGGAAACCAAAAGGCCAACATTTTGAATGAAAAGGACAAAATTAACTTTCATAAATCTTTTGGGTTTTGCTTCATTCATGTATGCTAGCCTTACTTGTTTGATCCCCTGTCCATCCATCCGTCCATCCATCCGTCCATCCATCCATCCATCCATCCATCCATCCATCCATCCATTTATTGTTCATTCACTCAGGAAACACTTCCCAAGCATCTACTGTGAGCCAAGCACTGTGCTTTTGGTTTGGGAATTTTAGTTTGGTGTTGAGAAAAGCTTGTTGATTTTCTGGAGTAAATGGTTACCATTAGCATGCTAGGAGTGAATGTTTCTTAAAACTTTCATTCTGTGGTCCATGAATTCATTTATTCATTTATTTAGCAAACATCTTTGAGCATGTCCTCTCTGCCAGACTCTGTGTGAGGCACCAGGGATTCATTCTTTATTTTATGTATTCATTCATTCAGTAAACAATTCTTAAGTACCTAATAAGTGCCAGGCATAGATGGGGTCTCTGCTTTCAAAGATCTTACATGATAATAGTGGTAAGGTTCAGGCAATAGACAAATAAATAAATAAACACACTAGATAACGATAAGGCAAAATGAAAATAAAATTGGGATGTGCTAAAGAGTGCTATATGTCTATCTATACTATTGATGTGGTCTCTGACCTCTCTGACCTCAGAGAGCCAGAGATTTCTAAGGACCAGAGCTATCGCCAGATGATCTGAGCACTGCCTACCTGGATTCTTTTGACATGCGGAGCCCTATGTGAGTATATATGAGTGTGACCTGGCCTGGAGGCAGAGAATCCGGGTCTTGGAGAGAATGGAACCAGAAGGACAAGCCCCACATGGAGGCCCCTCTGGCCTGCACAGCATGTCACCAGGGACAGAGCTCCTCGCCCTGTGGCCCAGGCTGACCTGCCTGAGCTGTCTACTGGGAGGGTAAATATCTGCCTTCAAGCCACTCACCATGCCCCCTCCCCGGCTGGGAACTTTGACTCAGTGTTGACCTGGTTTTGAACTAGTGACCCGGAGGTGAATGACTCCATATCTCATTACTAATTCCCCACAGCCACTCAGTCCCTCCTGCCAGCCACAAGCAAGAGAGTTTGGCCGGGACAGGAACAGAAGTCCAGCCAGGGGCCCTGAACCCATCAGCCACAGCATCCACCCTGGCTTTAGCCCCTGCCATCTGGCCTCCTACCATTCCCCCCATCCTTTAGCCTGGTCTGACTGAACAGGTTTTGAAAGAGGCCAAGGTCACCCCTGGCCGACCTCCACAGATGGATTCAGCCTGAGACTGCAGCTGTGGTCCAGCTCAACCATGAATGCTCAGGGCCAAGACGTACTCCTTCATCATGGTGGATCATCATTAAGCCAAATGAGCTGTGGGCCTCAACCAGGTAGGATGTGACTAGATCCAGAAACCGTAAAATCCCTTTCCTTGTCTTGACTCGTCCTTTTCTTCACTCCATTTTCTTCTGCAACCCCAATTTCCTCGCTTCCTGGTTCTGTTTGTTCCCCAGGCTCTCTTGCCCTTCAAGACAGCACCATCACTTCTCTGGGGTTAATGTTCAAGGAAGGTGAGTTCCATCTGGGAACCTGGGACCATACTGGTGAGAACACATGACTGGGAAGCATTGCAGGGGCTCAGTCAAGAAATGTCAGCAAGAACCAGTCCCCACAGTTCCTCAGGCCAAAGCCTAGCACTCTCGGGAGAAACCTGAGACGTAAAGGAGCTCTCCAGACTGAGACTGGACATTCTCCTCAGAGGAACCAGGCTGGAGCTGTTGGAGGGGGAGTGGGGGGTGGTTAGGACGTCAGAAACACTGAATTCTTGCTCTAATGGGCATAATTACTTTGTGCTTCATATTGCTGCCATGCAAGTTGGCATAAAATGTGTTCTTTTTTGTAGGGGCTTAGGATACAGGGAAGTGAAAATGCTTTGTCTTTTCTAAAAAGTATAGCTTTAACCATCAATCACACTTTGAGAGTGCTTCTCTGAGAGCATGTATCACCTTATACTGAACTCTTCTCTTCACGCATTTATTTCCTTCACTAGACTGTGAACTCGTCCAAGATGAGGGCCCTTCCTTGATCATTCCTTGTAAGTAAGTGAGGAAGCAAATGCTGAAGGTGATGGCTCTGTGAGTAGCCCACACAGAGTGAATTCAACTTTTATTCTGCATCTCTTTGAATTTATCTCAGAGCTTATTTCAACCACAGTCATATCCAATAATTCAGATGCTAAAAATAATCTGGTGTGGAACAATTAAAATCAACATTTACAGGAAAGATAAATTAAGGTATGATGTTTTAGTTTATAATACATTAATTTAAAATGGTGAGCTTCATGGGGCACCTGCGTGGCTCAGTCGGTTAAGCATCTGACTCATGATTTTGGCTCAGGTCATGACCTCAGGGGTAGTGAGATGGAGCCTCCAGGAGGGCTCTGCACTCAGCAGGGAGTCTGCTTGAGATTCTCCCTCTCCCTCTCCCTCTGCCCCTTCCCCCACTCACATATAGACACACTCTCTCTCTCTCTCCCTCTCTTTCTAAAATAAATAAATCTTAAAAAAAAAAATAAGATAAAATGGTGAGCTTCAGAACTGTGTATGGGTCCATTCAGATAAAGTCAGCTTGCTCCCAGTCTCGAACTGTAATGCTCAGGTTACAAGAGGAGAGAAATGTTTATCGCCAGAAATCAGCTGGCGATATGTTTCTTGCGATCACAGAACACAAAGCGTTGGCTCTAACATACGATCAGATTGTGTGTCTCCTAGGAGCTTATTGTCCACCACCCCGTGATGCATCCTTGGACTTGCCAAGCGCAGACAGTCAGAAAACCACTCAAGGGCATTTTGCTCTTTATCACACAGCCAGCATTTGAGCAACAACTTTATAGGGGAACAACTTCTCTAAACTTTGCCCCAGTATCATTTTCCCTGCTTTCACTCCCAGCTGTAGTTCATATTAGGGAAATCACACTTTATACTGGACACATCTCTGAACACAGAAATTCCTACTATTCTTAGAGAACAAAAAGCCACAGTGGGGAATAAAAGACTTGCCTGCATTCGTTTGGCACTGACCTCTCCGCCTATGACTTCTGGACCTCCAAATAAGGCTTGTTTCCCCCTCTTCTCATTTTTTTTTTATCAGCCCTTTTGTCCCCTACGTACACAAAACTCAGCTAAATATACTTAATTTAGAGTCCGTTTTCATGCTCACCGTGCGTCAAGTTTATCTTATACCACTTCGTTTTCTCTGTGACCTTGATCAATTCACTATGCTTCCCCCTTTGGATATCACTTTCTTCATCTTCATCTTTAATGGAAAATGAGCAGGGCGCCTGGGTGTCTCAGATGGTTAAGGATCTGCCTTCAGCTCAGGTCATGGTCCCAGGGCTCTGGGATCGAGTCCCGCATCGGGTTCCCTGCTCGGCGGGGAGCCTGCTTCTCCCTCTCCCTCTACTGCTTGTGCTCTCTTGCTCTCTCCGTCACATAAATAAATAAAACCTTAAAAAAAAAAGAGAAAAAGACAAAGACAAAAAAGAAAATGAGCAACTTGATGGTTTCAGAGTTTCCCTCTGGTTTGGAGTGTGTTTTTCTGTTCATTACAGTAATCCTGGTTTCTGGCATGGTCCCTGCCGCAGAGGGAGAACTTAATAAACATTTGTTGCATTCGTGAATTAATCCAATGAGGTGGTGAATCCATCAAACACATGATACTGAAGAGGGAATAGGAGCTTAGTTTTAAGTTCTAACTGTGTCATTAGCTCGCTGGGTGAACTTGGTCAGTTGTAAGGCCCCTCTGTAAGCCAGAGAGGAAACAAGACTTACTTACCCAAGTTCATAGAGCTAGTAAGAGCAGAACTAGGGCTAGAACTCAGGTCTTCTGATTCTCTTCTATAAAGATGCACTGATTAGAAATCAGGTGTTTTTTAAATTAGGAGAGGGCATCAAAGACCCACTGATAATCACTTTTCTACCCAGACCCTGGATTTAGAGCAACAACCACAAATTTGAAGAACAACGCATGGCTTCAAGAAAGGGGCCCCCCAAAGGGCCTCTAACCAACAATTTCTTCTTACCTGCCAAGTGGAGATAAGCAACCACCAAGTGGGCTAGGTGACATGGGCTGATCTGACAGCCCTGCTCAGCCAGGGTTTGCAGTTTCCTCCTAGAGGCAGCTCATGTCTGGGCTGGTGACAAAGGCGTCTGCTTCTACTATCGTCTAGTGTGGGAACCAGAATCTAGAAAGGGGACTTGAAAGGAGGAACTTAAATAAGAACAGTTTCCTTTGACACAAACATTCTGTAAGGGCAGAGATGGCCTCCATTCTTGTTGACAGTGACCCTGGTGGCTAGCTGTCTTCTTGAGGTGACCCTAAGCTGGAGTGGGGATGCCCCAGTGTCATTTGGGTTCTTCCTGTAAGCTCATCTCTACCTTCAACGTCCCCCACTGCTCCGCAGATAGGATAATCTTCACCTTCTCCTTAGCTGGCACAGAGACTCGAGGGTAGGCTTGAAACCCCAGGACACGGGGGCACCTGGGCGGCTCAGTTGTTAAGCGTCTGCCTTCAGCTCAGAGCATGATCCCAGAGTCCTAGGATCGAGCCCCACATCGGGGTCCTCTGCTGGGAGCCTGCTTCTTCCTTTCCCACTCCCCCTGCTTGTGTTCCCTCTCTCACTGGCTGTCTCTTTCTCTGTCAGATTAATAAATAAAATATTAAAAAAGAAAAAGAAACCCCAGGACACAGTCTCACTATCTGAGGGAACGCAAAGTTTGCTGTGAAAGGCATGAGCTTTGGGGTCAAACAGACCCGGACTTGCATCCAGTTTTGCTGCTTATTAGCTGTGTGACTTCAGGCTAGATATTTAATGCTTTGGTTTACTCATCTGTCAAATGCGAATCATTAAAAGCCACTTCATGAGATTTTTGTGAAGATTAACTGTCCAATATTTCTAAAACACCTAATGCAATGCCAGAAATACAATAAGCACTAAATAAATACTAGCTAAACAATTCTTTGTTGCTCTCCAGTTCCCTGGAATTTAAGAGCCCCTTTGGAAAAGGGAGGGAAGGAGAAGTGAGTTGGGTTATGGGCCTTCTGCTTCAGTTAAAGCAAATGCTCTGTTATCTGTTATCTATGTCTGTTCCCCTTCTAAGCAAAGTCTGAAATCTCTGCTCTAGTTCAATTCCTTCATGTAGCAAATGAGGAAGCAGAGACCCAGGGACCTTAGAAATGTCCCATGGCTATTCCACGATGATGCTGGGAGCCAAAATCCTGTGGTGGCTAAAAGCACAGATTCTGCAATTATGCTGTTTGGGTCAGGTGTCTGTTCCATCAGGGCTTAGCTATGTAATCTTGAACTAGTTACTTATCCCCCTTGTGCCTCAATTTCCTCATCTTGCAAATGGAGGATAACAGTGCCTGCTTCCAGGGGTTTTTGTGAAGATGAAATACATTTTTATATCTAAAGTGTTTGGAATGGCATCTGACATATAGTGATTGTCTAGCATTAGTGATTATTATTAGAAGACTTGGACCCCACTTCACAGTCTAGTAAAATTTAACTGTGAGTAGGATACTAACTTTTAGTCTGTGCACATCCTTCACTGCAACCCAGATTTTTACAAGGCGAAAAGAGCTTCAGCTGGCTGCGACCAACTTGGACACAACCTGAAGTGTCATTGTCTCCTCCAGCCCTGAAGCTTGGGCCAGGCACCTTTGCTGAGAGAGCGAGTGGTGAATAGATTTAGTTGAATGAAAGGGAAAAACCCATTCCAGACAAAACAAGGACACAAGAAAAGAAGCTCTATCCTAAGCAGTTTCCTCCTCAACAGATACCACTGGAGAGAAACTTGTGGAACAGAAGTGGGACCGTTTGGGCACCATTTTGACCACTAGAGGTCAGTGGAATGTTTGCTAACAATGGAGTGTGGGTTCCTGAGGAGAGGTAGTGTCCACAGCAAGATTAGCCATAGTACAGCCACCACCTTCCCTTGGTGGATCTGGGTTTGGTCTGCTTTCCAGGAACCTACGCCATGCACATTTGTTCCCTCATCCCTTCTGTGACCAGGCAGCATTGGCAAGGCAAGGCTCTGGGCCAACGACGGAGGGTATAGTACACTAGGGTTCCCTTTCTCCTGGAAAGCCAGCCTGCCCAAATATCCAGGACCGTCAGTAACCTTCATTCTCTAACAAATATGGTACAAACTCTTCAAGGCCTTCATGGAGTTGGCTTCCCTGACTTCCATCCTTCCATCTTCAGCATCATGTCATTTCATTTCTCTACCCATCTCTGCTCACTCTCTGCTCTCTTTCTCCATCACAGACCCATCTGTAAGACCCTCGCCTTTCTCCGATGCCTGCAGAAAACACCATAAATAGATCCGTGTTCTCCATACGAGATATTCTGTAACATGTTGTTCCTCTCCTATGCTATTTACCACATACTGCTGTGGATGACCGTTGTTCCTGCAGTTGCCCTGGCTCTTGTACCAGACCGTGAGCTCCTTGAGGACTTGGACTGTGAACTATTTATATTTTTGTAGATGCAGGTGCACAGTTTTGAGTGGAAATATGATGTTCATCACTATTTGCTGAATGAACATATGAGTGAAAGAAGGAGCATGGCCACTATTCAAACACAGAACATATTTTTCACTACAGCTTACAGGCCCAAACTGGTATGCAAGAACCTCTGTGCAGGAAGAGAGAGATCCAGAAGCTTCCCAGAGGCTATCCACGTCAGACTGCATCAAGGCAAGCTGGTGCCTTAGTATCCCCACTTTGCTGGCATTCACCCATGGTCATGTTCTTTTCCTTTTCCTGGAAGCATAATTAGGTTACGTATTCTCACCTCCCTTGCAATTAGATGTCATCATGTGACTAACTTATGGCCAACAGAATGGGAGCAAAGTGATGTGTACTCCTTCCCAGCTTGGCAAATAGAAACCTACAAGGCACCATCCCCAATTTCTTTCTCCCAGAGGACCTTCTAGAAAAGGTGGAGTTGGGAGTAGATAGGTGCATGTATCCCTATATGACCCCATGCAAAGTCCATCAGCTGACTATGAGCAAGAAATTAACCTTTTGAGAATTTTTATTTCTCAATATCTGCTTTTTTGGTAATTAGATTATAATGTGTTAACATGATTATTGTCTGTATCTTTTGGGTTCCCATTGTTTCAGTGGGCATTAACAGACTGCTTTAAAAGCTTCTAAGATAAGAATCTATAACATTAACACACCCTGGCACATAATTTTTTTAATTTAAGAAAAGATGCATTTGGAATTTTATTTCTAGCATAAAATTTCCTCATCTGAAGTAACTTTGCCAAAAAAGGGTCATTTTAACGAACTATGATTTCTGAAAACTTTCTTGTTTATTAGTTGAGAAAGTCCCTTATTTTTCAACAAAGGGGATTTTGTACATATAGCATGGATTACTTAGTTAAACTCTGACAAAAGCAATTTTGATATATTGAGATATTTGTACCCCGTTCAGTGTAAAAGTGTCATGAACATGTCAGTCAACCATTTAACAGTAGAGCACATCTGACGCTGCTTGGTACTGAGCACACTTAAATTTAATTCCAGAAAACGGGGACTTGGTATCAAAAGGGAAATAGAGCATTTCAAGG
This sequence comes from Ursus maritimus, assembly GCF_017311325.1. Lineage (NCBI taxonomy): Eukaryota > Metazoa > Chordata > Mammalia > Carnivora > Ursidae > Ursus > Ursus maritimus. The sequence goes on from NW_024425119.1 coordinate 5,002,361, forward strand.
TATAACTAGATTCATATTTGGAACTTGAAATGTATTTTTCTCTTAGTATTGCCAATGACTGAAGCTCTCATAAAGTAACCAAATGAGAGGGGAAAGAACAAGAAAGTGAAAAATGAAGAGAACAAAAGCAGTGTTATGAGAACAGTTTTAGTTTGAGAAAGACTCACAGTCACAACAGAATTTGAAGTGTAATTTATTTGAAACATGTCCCAAATTTCCAAAAATTCCTTCTCTGCCAAAATCATTGCATTTCTTGGTTGATGTTTGAATTTTAAAAGAGTCACATCTTTTTATCTTCTGTATTTTTAGAAAGCAGCAGGAGAAGAAAGCAGTGGGTCTAATTCCCCAGAGAGAAAACTGCCACTTCTTAATTTTTTACAAAATTTTCTCGTCTTTTCAATTAACTTTCTCTAATGTAAATACAAATTTAAACCTAGACTCAATATAGGATTTTTTCCCCTTTGTCAAAGTGATGTCACAAATCAATGTAAATTCCATAATCCAAGATGCTTGGTGGGTAGAAAGAATCCCAGGTGCTTCTGGAGGGTGAGTTGACATGTAAAAAATTGCATTGGTTACAGTGTGTTCTGGAACTGGTTCTCTTTGACTGTGTGTGGACCATGATGCAAAGTTGCAACAGAGCCTGGAAATTTCATTCTAGATCTCACTACTGGAATCGGTGTTTTAATCTCTCAGTGGAAACTTTCAGTTGCTTGATTCTGTATTTGAGAATTCTTTTTATGTTCTACATCATTTGTGTTGTATTACAATACATGTAGAAACATAACCTGTGGGCCCTGCTTTTCCACAACTCTTTAAGTTTATATACATATATATTAACTGTGTGTGTATATATTAGAGATATAGAGTTATATAATGTATGATATATATTAAATGATTGCAACATGCATAAGTATTTTTAAACACAACAGTGAACTATTCACACTTTTTGATAATTCTTCTAGTCACTTGTTTTGGCATTAAGAATCATCTCCATATCCTGTGAAAAATGTATAAATGTTACCTGGTCTTGCTCTTCTATGTAATGCTAATTAGTATGAAATCACAAATAAACAGTCTTTTAAATACAAAAGAAAAAGATATGAACTTTTTGATAGAGCCCAAGCCACAGCTCTCTGGGCTACAGGAAGGATGGTGCCTTGGAGGAATTCAAAGGTCAGGGATTCTTTTTTTCCCCTCACTGTTGCAAAACATGTGAATCATAGAACTTTAGAGCAAGAATGAATGTACCTAACCCCCAAATTTTATTTAACAGATAAACAAATTCAGGACCAGTGAGATGAGTCAACTTGTCCAAGGTCACACAGCTACTTGGTAGCAAAAACAAGATTAGAACGTAGGCCTTTTTCTCCTTCCATATATCAGCCTTTCAAGGGTGTCCCAGAGTGAGCCAAACCAACTCCTGTCAGGCCAGACCACTCAGTACTGCTTCCCTCTGCTATAGTCTATTTCTGCCTTACAGCATAAAATAATTCAGGAGACGGCACAACTACTAAGAAAATGCCAAGCAAAGATATTAAGTTTCTTTTTTTAATTTTTTTTAAAGATTCTTTATTTATTTGACAGATAGAGACAGCCAGCGAGAGAGGGAACACAAGCAGGGGGAGTGGGAGAGGAAGAAGCAGGCTCCTAGCGGAGGAGCCTGATGCGGGGCTCGATCCCAGAACGCCGGGATCACGCCCTGAGCCGAACGCAGACGCTTAAGGACTGAGCCACCCAGGCGCCCCAAGATATTAAGTTTCTATATGATAAGAAAAAGTAATGGCTTTCAGCCCTGGAACACTAGGAACCCAAGATCAAAAAAACATTAACCCAAGTATGGCAGGAATCATGGCTAGAATAAAAAGAAGTTTGGGAGAAAAGAAGGTAAGTTAGCTACAGGAAAAGGAGTCCTAGAAATGTTCTTTGCCTAGTTTTGAATCAACCCCTGGATCTCATCTCCACTGTGACTGTATTAGTCTGAGGAGACCTATACAGGAAGCTTCCATCTTCTAAAAGAACACCATAAAATAATCATGAACAGAATGTTGGTGGAAATATGGATGGTAAAAACACTGTGGTTTGGTTTCAGATGAAAATGAGGAACACGTTACTGGAAACTGGAGGAAAGGCAATCCTTGTTATAAAAAACTAAGAGCTTGGCTGAATTGTGTTCATGGCCTAGTATGTTGTGTTCTAGTGTTCTTGTGCTTTGTAGAACTTGCAAGTGATGAAATGCTCTATTTAGCTGAGGAGCTCTCTAAGTCAAGTGTTGAAAGAGTGGCTTGGTCCCTCCTAAGGGCTTACAGTAAAATGCAACAGGGGAAAGATCATTGGAGACAAAAATGTTAATCAAAAAGGAACCAGAACTCGGAGGTTTGGAAAATTCTCAGGCTATACGTATTGCAAAAAATTAAGTTTGCTCTAAAGGGATCCCTAAGGGTGTGGCTGAGCAACCACATGATAAAGGATCATGGGTGCAACTCAAGTGTCTAATCAGCCTTTTCAGGAGAGTCCAGAGGAGATGGGATTATATCAACCAAGACCCTGCCAGTTTGAACTAAAGGGGTCAGGGAAAATTGGGAGGGAATGAATGAAAGCTGTTGGAGTTCTTAGATTCTACAAGATGGGACCATAGAACTATTTGGCTACAAATGTGTGCTATCCTTCCAGAAGAGGGAAGAAGGACACAAAGGCAATTCAGAGACCAGCAGTGCTGCCACTCCCACCCCAGGCCCAGAGTGCACAGGCCAGGGGTCTGGAGGGAAGTGGGAGGTACAAGGCTATTTCTACCTCTGTGTGAAAGGACAGGGCCATTGCAGAGAGCCACAGCATGGCTGTCCTCCCCCATCCCTGCAAAGAGCCATGCACATTGTGCAGCCATGGGGATGACGCTGCCACCGCGGTGAGCCTGGAGGGCAGAGCATTGAGCTAAAGATGATGATTATTGAACTGTAAGATCTCCTGGAATTTGCTTTGCTAGGTTTTGAACTTGCTTGGGACCCATTACCCTTGCCTTCTTTCCAATTTTTCTCTTTTGAAATGGGAATGTCTATTCTGTGCTTGTCCCACCATTGTCTCTTGAAAGCACATCTTGTTTGGTTTATAGGTTTACAGCTAGAGGGGAATTTTGTCTCAAGATAAATAATACCTCAAATCTCATTCAAATTTCATTTAGATGGCATTTAGTTGAGACTGGACTTTAGATGTCAGAGCTGATGCTGGAATGAGTTAAGACTTTGGGGGCTATTGGCATGGACTGTATGTATTTTGCATGCAAGAGGGACATGATTTTGGGGGAACAACAAGTCCATGATTCTATGGACTGAATTTTATCTTCTCCAAAATTTGTATGTTGAAGTTCTAATCCCCAATAAGATAGTATTTGGAGATGGGACCTTTGGAAGATAATTAGGCTTAGATGTGGTCATGGGGCAGAGCCCCCATAATGGGATTTGTGTGTTTTTAAGACATCAGATCTCTCTCTCTCTCTCTCTGCAAGGAGACCATTGTCAATCAGCTAGGAAGAGGGCTCACACCAGGAACTAAATCCTCCAGTACCTAGACTGTGGACTTCTGGCCTCCAGAACTATGAGAAATAAATGTTTGCTGTCTAAGCCACCCTGTTGATGACATTCTGTTAAAGAAGCCCAAGCAGACTAATACAATAATCAAAAGGGTTTTGCTAAGGTCTTCACAAAGAAAACCACCGGCTATACAACTTACAGTGGACAAATCCTCAAATAACACAAATAGGGATAAACTGAGAAAAACATATGGATCTTGGGATAGAAATCAGAAACACAAGTCATAATATAGCACTAGCATCTTTATAGGGGTCACAGATACCTGAGGTATTTGGGTTTTTAAAAAGTGAGGTTAAGTGCTGAGAGATCAGGCATCTCATATGCTCTTCAGAATCATTTCTTTCAGGAAGTCTTTCTTAACCTCCCACTGGCTTCTCCCTGAAGCTTTAGGCATTTACAGGAATATTTCCAGTGACAGCATCATCCACCAAGCCCTATCTGGGCAATGTAGGCATGAATACATATTCTTTTCTGGTCCCCGCAGAATGATAAGAAGAGCAAAAGCAAAGAACTTGTTTTCAGGGGCGCCTGGGTGGCTCAGTCGGTCAAGCGTCTGCCTTAGGCTGGGTCATGGTCCCCGAGTCCCGGGATTGACTGAGCCCTGAGTCGGGCTCCCTGCTCAGTGGGGAGTCTGCTTCTCCATCTCCTTCTGCTCCTCCCCGTGTTCGTGCTCTCTCTCTAATAAATAAATAAAATCTTCAAAAAAAAAAAAAAACCATTTCGTCTCATTCTAGGCTGCCCTGTAGGTAGCAAAAACCCTTCACATTTTCTATGACATTTTGTGTTATCTTCATTGACCCTCTCCGCAAACCCTGTGAGGTGGTTGGTGCCACTAACCCGTCTTAAAGCTAAGCGCATTCATGCTCAAAAATTGAAGTAACTTGCCCAAGGTCATCCCATTAATAAACAGAAGAACTGGGACCCCAGCCCAAAGCACCTAACTCCAGAGATTAATCACATAACACTACACAACACTCCCTCCAGGTGTGTGTGCAAGTGTGTGTGTGTGTGTGTGAGTTTGTGTACATGTGAAAGGGATATGGTGGGAGGACAGGGGAGTGACTTATTTGTGTCTATTCAAACTCTTTGAGTGAAAGTTCCACACCTAAGGGGTGGATTTCTATTACTTATTAATAAAATAATATTTTTGTGTTAATCTTTGTGTTTATAAAATACTTACTGGAAAACTCTTTCTTCCAGAAATGAAGACTGGGGAAAAGATATGACACGAAAGCAATGGGGTTGGTCATTGTCATTCCCGTTTATTCACCCATTTCTTCTGCAAATGTTCATGGAGTCCCTTTCCTGTGCTAAGCACAGAGCAGGTGCCGCAGGCCTCCCTGGACGTCAGGCCCAGTCTCTGCCCTGGCCACCACCATGCTCCAGACCCTACACTGGAGTTGGTCTTTCCATGAGGTCATGTCAGGGCAGCCTCTGACCAGAACTCTCTGGTACCTGTGTAGACAATCTTTGTGGCAGATGTAGCCTTTGCCTTGGCATTCAGCGGCAACAAGGAAAGAATGTGCTTTCATTCTTCCCAGGCACTACCTGGGTGTGGTGGGTGCTGCTGTCACTACAAGGCTTCTGTAAATAAAGCCTGCTTAATCTCCTTAGCCGGATGGTGGTGTCAGCCGGCTCGGAGCCGGCAGGAAAGCAGCACCATGCTTTAGATTCCCCAAATTGTTAGAGGCCGTGGGTGAGCCACAGCAGATCCCACATGAACCGAGGGACCTGCATTGGCTTGCCCGAGGGAGGGGAGTTGAGTTCAGGGTTTTCTCTCCGTCTGCTGATCTGGGCATGCTCTGTGAGGTGCCTTTACCAACACAGAGGGGCTGAGCAAATTCCCTGGATGCCAGGCAATTGAGCAGTTTCCAGGAGCACCAACATTGCCACTTCCTCCCCACTGGATAGCTCTCCAGGGTTTGCATGAGAAACCTGAGCCCCTCAGCCTGGCTGTGAGGCTCCTCACACCGTGACATACCTGGGGCTGTATGACAGCGTATCTCCGAAGCTCATACAATTTGTGGGGCCCTCTTTAACAAAAAGAATACAAAATACCTAGGGCCTTGCCCAGGGTCTTGGAAGGGGTCTGTGGCAGGGAGGGGGACTGAAGCTTAAGTTTATAACATCATGAAAATGTCCACCTTCGCCCACACTTACCTTTTTAGGTCTTTCTCTCTTGACCTCAACATGGATTCCTCCATTCCAGCCAACATTTCTACTCAGTGGGTACCCCCCATACCCTGTTTGACATTTCTTACTTATACCTCCATGAGATGAGTCCGTATGTACAATGACCATTAACTCCTTGAGGTGCTACAGTAACAATAATAATTTTTAGAGTGACTATTTTATTGGATGCCTCCTCAGTCAACATTGTGCTAGATACTTACGTCTTGCAAGATAGGAATATATTAAATAGTGTTATGTTCGTATTATACGTTGCATCTCAGAGATGCTAAATGGCTTGACACTGGCCCCACAGCAAAGCAAGTAGCAAAAAAAAAGAGAGAAAAAGAAAGAAAAGAACAAAAAAGTGTAACTTAAAAATCTCATTTCTCTGACTTCAAAGTCTACGCTCTTTTATCTATACCAAACAGCTTCTATTCCTTTCTGTGTTCTCTATAATGGCTCCCTCAAAGCATAGTGCCAGACACATGGTATTATTCTCCAAATCACTTATACCTGGATGAGAATGTCTCACAGAGAAATGCTGCCAAATGTTTGCAATTTGGTATTAGAAAAATACTAGACCTCCTAAATGTTTACTATTTAATTGTTATTAGTTGACTGTTTTATCAGGCATCCTATTTCTGCTTTTCACTTGCACTGACCCAGCCAATGTATATCAGTTAGCAATACTACAACGTTGCTGTGAGGGAAAATCATCCTGAAACTCAATGGCATGTAATTATAAGCATTTTTCTTGCTTCTGCAGCTATAGGTGGGGGGGGGGGGTTCAGCTGATGAAGGGTGGACTCAGCCGGGCTTGGCTTGGTTTCTAACCTGCTCCACGTGTCTTTCATCCTCCTTAGGCCAGTGGTTTTCCAGGGTAAATTCATCTCAGGACAAAGACAGGTGCACAAGAGGGCAAGACAACCCTCCAAGCTTATGCAAACCTTCGCTCATTTCATGTTTTCTAACATGTTAGCCAAAGAAAGCCAACAGGCCGAGCTCAAAGTCCAGGGCAGGGAAGTACCCTGCCCACAATGAGACCACAGCAAGGGAAAGACGCATTGCAGGGGGTGAAGGGCTGAGACTAGTGATCACCCGACCACAGTGTGAAGTAGAAGAGAAAAATGCCCACCACTCATCTTAAAACTCTCAGAATAGCTTTCCCAGTCAATTCAGGATATCATGATATTCTTTTCAAAATTCTCCAATCACTTTAATTTCAAATACAAGTAAATGTATGCTATGTGACATTTTCAAAGGAGAGGAGGGAGAACAGAGCAAGCACTGCAAAGGCAAATCTTTGGGAAGGAAGCTCAAGCTCATTCTCAACGGTCTGAGTCTCATCTTGAGTAACCAGAGTTAGAGGAGCGCCCCCAATTCTCCACCAGAAAAGACTGGTAAGGAACTTTTCAAGTCATTTGATATCAAGAAGCGAGACAGTTAGCATTCTTTCCCCAAACCATATTGTGATTGAGAGTGTGGTGTCCTACCTATATTTGAGCTAAGAATCTGTCTGTTAAATTGGACTAATTCTAGCCTGGGGGGATGTCAGGTAGACAGAAGAAAGCAACTGGAATGCACTCACAATAAAACAAAAGAACAAAAGGTGGAAAGGCACATTGGAATTCTTGAGGAAGAACCCCATACTTAAGTTGTCAGGAAATGCGTTCTTCTTTTAAGACCGTTTTGTCATTGTCACTGGAAATTAATGTCAATGATCACTTTTTAAAATATCTTGTAAGAAACATGTGTAGTAACTATGCACTTTTCAAAAGCCCAGAAATGGATGAGCCAAAATAGTAAGGGGATTCTTCCTGTATAATGGAATTATAAGCAGTTTTTAATTTCTCCTTTATTTTATTTTTACTTTCTCTTTCTTCTCTATTGACCGCATGTTAATTATATAATAAAAAGGGGGAGAAAGTTAAAAGAAGAAAAGGAACAAACTAAAACAATTTGTTTTCTAGAAACGGCCAGTCATGGAGCAAACGTGTTTATTTATAATGTATCCCAAAGCATATTCTTAAAACACTGGTTCCTCATGCTATTCATAGTTGTGTGGTAGTGGTGATGGGTTCTGTGATAAATAAAGCTGGGGAGAGCGGTCTTAGAATAAGTTACAACTTAAAAAAAAAAGAAAAGATAAAACTGCAAGAGTGAATAGTGAGGAAGAGGGCAGAGTAGGCAACATCCCCAGCCATACAGTGCCAACGATCCCTTCTTCCAGAAGTAGCTCTCCAGAGCAGCATGCTTGGAATTGCTGTTTGAGGCTCACATGGCCTGAACAGCCATTCTGGCATAAAGAATGATAAGTGAGTTAGGCAAGGCAGGTGGACCGGACTGCTGCTAGCCAGGGCGCCTGAGCAAGTCTGTGTTGCCCTCCCCTGTGTTTTGTGGACCCTCCCTCTCAGACCCGCTCTCCATCCTGAACACCCTCCCCTCTGCCCTCAGAGAACCTCAGTGTCAGAACAGACCTGGTAACCTGGCCATGTACAAACCCCTCAGCTAGACTAGACGGTGCTCCTCTGTGCTTTCGTAGCAACCACAATGTATGTTATATACATAATAGATAGCATTCGTTTATTCAAGCCGTTATTCATGCAAAATGGCACACCTTACACGAGCAAGACACTGTGCTAGGCGTTAGGGACACAGGGGTACGAAAAACACTCTCTTCACCTCCTTGGAGCTTGACTTCTATTGAGAAAATTTAATAGGGCAATAAAAGAATCAATACGTCATTAGTTGATAATTGTTAAAACTAGGTGGTGAATATGCGGGATTATTTTTACTGTTCTCTACTTTTGCAAATGTTTGGAATTTTTTAAATAAATACAGGAGTCACATGATTAAATGCAAAATTACATTTATGGCAAGTGTCCTGAAGGACACATAGAGGGTGCAATAAGAGCACATAATGGGCTGTAGGTAGGGGAGATTTTCCCAGATGAAGCAGTGAGCGAGCTGATTTCAAAAGAATGAGCAGTCACTGAGAAGCCGAAAGACAGTGGGAGGAACTTGCAGCAGAGGGGACAGCAAGAGCATAGGGCTTGTCATAGAGGGAGGACCACACACAAGGGCTAAAGGAAGCCAAAGTGACTAGAGCCCTGGGGAGGAGAGAGAAGACGCTGGGAGAAGCGCCAGAGAAGTAGGGGCCAGACCAGTTCTCCTCCTCCACTAGCTGGGGACCACCAAAGGGAGCAGAGGTCCTGTTCATCTCTAGCCTTGAGTAGTCTCTCCAGTGTCCGCAGAATAAATGCACAAATGAATAATTAGAGAATGAATGAACAGAATGTGGTCAGACAGAGAGGGAGCCAGTGCCAAGTGCAGTTAGGTGGTCAATGTCCTCAGATGTTCTGTCTTAAGCGACCTCTTCTCTTGTCTATCCATTTCCACCTCTGAGCCTAGCAGTGGTTGGGATCAGAGAGCCAATCTTCCCCACCTCTGATGTTTCCTTCCATGTGAAAGCACCTCCACCCAGAGTGGTCACTGGCCTCTCCTCACCTCCTTACTCACTGTGTCATAGAGGAGATGGAGTGGTGGACTTGATTTGTGAGTTTGGAAGGAAAAACTGGACAACCACTTCCTCTCCTTCTGCTTCCAAGCCAACTGCCCACAAAGCGTGCTTTCTGCCCTGTTCCTCCACGCCCTTGGGTTTACACGAGACCTGTCCCCAGAGAAGGCAGCATGGCCCCGTGCTGCTGTGACTAACAGAGCAGTCTGCCCAGTGTTGGCGTTTCATATTAGTTAGCCCTGTTGCCCATAGATATAAACCACATTCTCTGAATTATCAATAATAAAGTGATAGTTTAACCCCTATCGCTTCCCCCTTTGTCTTTTTCTCCAATGGTTCTGAATTGAGATGGAAAAGAGGAACTTTGTTTATGGAGCCCTCTCAGAGACCTCTCCATCGATGCTTCCACTATCCCTCCAAGGGAGCACCACCCTCTGAGGCTCCCAGCATTGGCTTGGCCGCCTGTCTAAGACCGCAAGGCCATAGTCCTGCTTCCCTTCAAGCTTCCACTTAAACTTCCTATCTCTGCTTTTGGTCCTTGCTGGAAGATCTGACTCTCCTTCTGTTGTTCACTTACTTACTAAGTAAGGTGGAGAAGGCTCCTCCTTCCATGGGACCTACAGTCTAAGGAGAGTCAACCACAAGAAAGAAGCACATGAAAAAAACAAGATAATTTCAGAGACTAATAAGTACTATAAAAATATTAGAAGCTTGGGTGCCTGGGTGGCCTAGTTAAGCATCCTACTCTTGATCTCAGCTTATGTCTTGATCTCGGGGTCAGGAGTTCAAGCCCCACATTGAGCTCCACGCTGGGTGTGGAATCTACTTAAATATATATATATATATATATGGCAATGTGATGGAGACTACCT
>NW_024425119.1:5012518-5022605 GCF_017311325.1 Ursus maritimus
TATATATATATATATATATATATGGCAATGTGATGGAGACTACCTGTGGGCAACTTTAGCCTGAGTACCAGGAATTGGTATTTAAATGGAAACTCGGGCCCCTGGGTAGCTCAGTCAGTTAAGTGTCTGCCTTCGGCTCCAGTCATGACCCCAGGGTCCTGAGATTGAGCCCCACATCAGACTCTCTGTTCAGCAGGGAGTCTGCTTCTCCCTCTCCCTCTGCCTGCCTCTCTCCCTGCTTGTGCTCTCTCTCTCTCTGTCAAATAAATAAATAAATAAACTTTGAAAAAATAATAAAATAAATGGAGACCTGAATGAGAAGAAAGTAGCCACGCGAACCTGCAGAGGAAGAGCGTTCTGGGCAGAGGGAATGACGTTTTCAAAGGGCCTGATATGGGAAGGAGTGTGATGTGTTTGAGAAAGAGAAATAGAGATACTATGGCTGAAACACAGTGAAAGAGGGGAGCACGACAGGGGTTGAAATTAGGTTGGCAGGGGCCAAACCACACGGGGTCCTGTGGGTTGGGGTGAGGAGTTTGGAGTTTGGGTCAAAGAATAATGGGAAGCCATTGGGTGCTTTCTTGACTGGGAACTCCTGGAACTTTGGTGTTCTTGATCCTAGTCTATACTCCGAGCTGGAACCCTTTTGGAACATATCACAAAGAACCCTGGGCCTTTCCCGTGGTATTCACTGTTCTCGTAATGGATCGTCACTCTTGCCAAGTAGAAAAGTGAGATTATAGATCATTAAGAGTTCGAAGGTTAAGTTCTACCCTTTCAGTCATATCCATGGTTGCTTCTTGGGTTTTTCTTTGTTTTTGTTTTGATTTTTAAGAATTACAGTAAAGGGTCAATGTTTAACCCAAACAAGTGAGTCACTGATAATAGAGTGTCGGGCAGTTCTGGAGAAAAGCCTTTGGGACCCCGTCAGGTGTCCAGACTGGGCAACCCCCTACTCTGTGTATGCGTCATTCTAATCAGGGACAAGCTCTGGGGAAAAAAAGAAAGAAAGAAAGAAAGAAAAAAGAAAATACAGTAAGAGTGGGCAGGAAAAGCAAAAAGCAGTGCCAATGATTTCAGTTAAAAAAAGCAAAGAAACTGGAAGCTCATCCTCCAAAGAGAGAAACACATTGCAACACTGACGGGGAAATCCCCCTCCTTACCCAAGTGAGCGCTCCGAAAAGCAGCCTGAACAGAGACGAGGGGAAACACAGAGACAGTTTCTCAGCTCCCTTATGAGTTTATTGTTCAGAGCCGATGTTATGGGGAAATACAGGTGCTGGGGGTGCAGGGCGGGAGATAATCTCAGGCTCAGCTGGGAAATGTCCCAGGCAAAAAGAAACCTCCACTGTTCTCACTCTGCTCTGTCAAGAACCAATTCCAGCCACTGAAAGAGAGAGGCATCTACTGGGAGGCCCGAACCTTCCAGCAGTCAAAAATTGGCTTTGCACTCGATAACCTCATTGGCCAGAGGGTCTTCAGAGTCACCTGTCACTTCCTGCAGATGAGGATGAGGCTTTTGTCTCTAGGGACCGAGTCTCCCCATCGAGAGAGAGCGCTCCAGGGGTCACAGTCTGTCTCTATCATAAGACAGCTGGAATTTCCCTGATCTTAGCAAGTCCCAGGATTGCAGGGATCTCAGTTCCTACATCTTCGGAAAAGCTCCGTGAAGTGCCCTCTACTCCCCTAAGCTGCAAACCTTGATTCACATACTTCCCAAAGAGTTACTGTGCAGCTGGAGGCAGAAGGCTTCAGAATTATCTGGAGCACGTCTTCCTTTGATCTGTGTGCCATGCTATCAGGAGCAGAAATCAGAAAGAAGCGTTCTGCTTTGCTATGCAGCCGAATGAGGAACCACTAAATCCCCTGGAAGGTCCCCCTCGCTGGCGGTGCCAGCAGGGCAGCCTGGCGGGGAGCCCCGCTGAGGAGGCTGTTAGCCTCTTCTTCTTTCCGTCAAGATCTCTATCTACAAATTGCAGTATGAGACCTGCCAGATGGAGATGGTGAGAGAGAGCGGTTGGGGAGACCTGGATAAGCCAGGTACCCGTGCAATCAAAAGGGAACAAAACTATTACGAAAAGCAAGGGAGGTATGCAGGAAAGCAAGAATGTCCCACACTTGAGTTTAGTTCCTGTCTGGGCTTGAGGCAGGACGGATGGGGTTTCTGAAAATGCCCCTTCCTTGTCCTTCTTTCCAGGTTCAATTCATTTCGATCCAGCAAACTTCTACTGGGTGTCTGGAATGCGCCAAGTCGACTCTGAGGGCAAATGGATGGGCATGGCTGTGTTGCATCCGAGGTGGAGGGATCAGCGAGCTGGAGCAGGGCTTGGCAATCTACAGCCCCTGGGCCGAATGTGGCCCACTGCCTGGTTTTGTCTAGCCCACAAGCTGAGAACGGTTTTCACTTTTACACCTGTTTTTTTGAATCAAAGAAGGAATTCTATGTCGTGGCATATGAAACATACAAAATTCAGATTTCAACAACCATAGATGAAGCATTATTGGGACATGGCCACGTGCCCTCATCTACCTGTTGTCCGTGGCTGCTTTCCCCTCAGAGGCAGAGCCAAGGAGCTGCGCCGGAGACCATCAGACCAGCAAAACCTACACTATTTACTCTCCGGCCCTTGAAAGAACAGTTTGTGGACCCCTGGACGAGAGTTACGCCTCTGGCAGCTTTTGCACAAAGGGTAATATAGCCCATTTCCAAAGTTAAGAAAATCTCCTGCTTTCTAAGCATTCTTGAATATTTAGTATTTCTAACACATGACAGAATCACTGGTTTCACTGCCACTCTGCTATGTTTATGTTGGGTCTTTAATATTCTGGTAGGGGTGAGGGGAAGGACTCAGCCTCCCCTAAAAAGGTCTGGACGTGAGATGGGAGTCAGTTCGGGATGAAGGGGCAGGTCACAGCGGTGGTAAAGCGTTCTGGGCCACACTCGGAGACCCCATGGGTTCAAATCCAAGCCCCACCATTAACAGTAGGATGACCTTGGGCGAGTTGCTTCCCTTCACTCTGCCTCAGTTTCATGATCTGTAAATTGGGCATAATAAAAATATGTACTTAACAGGTTTTTCCCAAAGATTGGTTAATTAAAGGATTTTGAGCACTTAATAGAGGGCCCGTTATTATTCGTATTAGCACTGTTAGTGAGATATGTCACAACTCTTTCATTTTGTGAAGCTTACAGACTTGCACATTATTATTTAGTGCTTAGTGACGCTGGCTACTGTTTCTGCTGCTCTTCTAATGAAGGTAGTTTGCTTGTTTGTTTTAAAACAATCTTTGGCAGCCAGTTAAAGGGAACTTAACTAGTTGTAAAATTAAGCTGCAATCTCTCAAGAGAAAAACCATCACAAAGACATGACATAAGTTCATTTTCTACAGTGTAGACACAAAGAGGGGCCAGCAGAGAGCCAAACCCAGCAAGTTAAGCAGGATGTGTTTTTCTGTTGCACATTAAAAGAACTTTCTTGTGGCAGCAAAATATAGAGCAGAGGGTTAAAAAATTTAAAGACATGTTAGCCCTGATAGACGCCCACAACAGAATAGAAAAGCTGATTAGCGGCTGTTAAAAATAAATCTGGACACCCCTAGTCAGTAAACATTTTATTTGGGACGGTTTGATAAATGTGAAGTTAAACACCCAGGCTCTTGGTGCGTGATATGATTTTGAATGTTGATCTAATTTTCCCAAGTAGCTATTGGAGCATAATTTAAATGGGAGTTAAGAATGTAATAAAAAATTACATTCGTGAAGAAAGTTCCCTGAGGAGCCAATTCCACGTTTTCAGCTTCTCTTCACCTGCAGGGAGCACTCGAAGCCTGTAGGCACACGGGCAGGCTTCAACACTCTTTGAGATGGCGGTTCCCCTAAACACACAGCGAGGGCTGGGAAGAGGAAGCCATCACCTTCCGCAGGCTTGCTGTGTAGCCCCCATCCTTCTGAGTGACGGTCAACATCTCAGGGTGACAAAGAGGGTGGTGACTGTGTCACAAACACCAGCCCATTCACCACTGGCTGTGTGACCTTCAACAAGCCACTTACCTCTCTGACCTCTGCTTTCTCATCTGACAAAAGAGGGAAGCTGACTGGTTGAACTTTAGGCTTCCTCTGAATTATTAGAAGCCATGACCTTTAAGCTGCAAACTGGCAGCATGACTCTTGTCATCTCCGCTACTGTATTTGGTCACCTCTTGAGGGTGAGTAACCGGGGCAGGTGCAGGGAAAAGGAATGAGTAAAATGACAAAGGCAATTTACAGATATTCTAAAAACTGTATTTTCTCTTTCTGTGAAAGAAACTCCTACGAAACTGAGAAGATTGGCTTTGGTTTGACCTTTCCGCCTTCTATTAAACTTTTGTCACGAGCCGAGGGTGACATGGTCCCCAATGGAAGAACTACTCAGAACCGTGTCCACGGCAACTTTCTGTATTAATTGATCCCACAATGACCAGGAAGGCAACGGGGAACCTGGGTGATCCATGGAGATCCCTTCAGTAATATCATCTATGGCATTTATGATTTTGGGGGGATCACAAGTTGGTGTGCCCCATTTCTTTCCCCACCCTCGTCTCTTCCTACTTCTCTGCCTGCCGGTGAACTTGAGTCAAGCAAATCTGCTAGCCCCCTTTGCCTTTACAAAGGTCAGACTGTTTCTTACACATTAGGATATGATGTTCCGGCCCAGCAGGGAACGCTGGGATGACAGTGGCTACCAGCTGCTGTTCCATTGTTTAAACAGGACAATCATAAAGAAGTATCTGGGGGGAGGCATTTGCTACTGTCCTGTTGGAGCTTCACTTCTCGAACTCGGGGAGACCATCACGCCCCTATTTTGAAAGAAAAGAAAGAAAAATAATAAATAACATCAGAGAGAGACCTACCCGTGGGATGAGGACTACTCCCTCCCAAATTGTAAATCGGGGCAACAACTAGACTGGGTGGGAGTAATCAGAAGGCAAAATCAGACTTGAAAGGTCAATTATTGTTTCATAAAAGAAATGAAAGCGTGCAGTGGTACCTGCTTCCCCGAGGGGAAAGGATTACTTGCAGAAAAGTGAAGGTTGGCAGCTCCGTTGGGGGCCAGCCTCTTTGATGTATTGGATTTCCCACCCTTGAAAACACCTTTAAACCCCATCCTTCTTTTATACGTTCCATAAGGACAGGAACTTGTTTTTTCTTTTTTATCTTTGTGTTCGTTGATATTACCCAAGTGCTCGGAACAGCGCCTGCTACTGAGAAGGCACTCTGTCGATCTGTTGACGAAGTTGAATGATGCGAAAACCCAGGAGACTGTCTCTCTGAGTTTATCTGAGGCTTGCTGAAACCCCACGTCACACGGAAGAGAGACAGGTGCCAGCAGGTGCCAGCAGAGACCGGTCCTTCTGGTGTATGAGTGCCCTGGGAAGGTGTCTGAGGTCAGTTCTTCAGGAAACACTCTGAGCTGGACGGTTATGGAAGGTTTATCAGGCAGTGACTGGGGGGGAAGTGAAGAAGGTAGAACCGTCCCAACAGCCTCAGATGAACCAATGTGCGAGGGGGTGTTCTGGAGAGAAGATCGCGTCTAAGAGTTGTCCTGCCTTGAGGAAAAGGGACTGGGCCTTTATCCACCTTTACATATATGCCCGTCATTGCACATGGGCTGCCCCCTGTGGAGTCCGTGACCTTGGGTGAGGGGCTCGTCTTCAGCAGAGGGCAATTCCTAGAGACGGCCCAGCCGCCTACACTTCCAGCAGCTGGGAGAACGAATGCTTCACCCTGACGGTGGATTCTGGGCAGTGAATCACAGCACTCAGCACAGCGGGCTCTTCCTGGATGTTTGCGGGAGGGGAGATTTTCAGTGTTTGAGGACCACGCCCTGAGGGTGGCTGTCTCGCGTGGGCTCCTTGGCAGCCGGCCACAGACTCCAGTTCTGGCTACCTTAACCTACTGATGGGGAGAACGGGAGATCGCCAATGGATAGGAAGCTGCAGGACTAGGCATGCACCCAGAAGAGGGACCAGAATTAGCATCACTACAGCCTCTGGACACATCTCCTGACCACTGCTCTGGGAATTAATATCCTCCAGGCTTTTGTTGGTCTTGCTGTGCCTCCTTTCAGCTCTCTGCTCAAGATCTTAAGTACGGGGAAAGGACATCAGGTTGGTTTGGTGTAATTCATGGACCCACCCCTTTGCGTGGAAGGAGTGGTCCCACCACAATTGCACACAGTGGGGGTGGGGTGCCATGAGAAAGGGGAGGTGTAGTTTGAGACATACACACAAACACAAAACAGTGGGAAATACGTAGCCAGGAGGAGGATTTCCTTTCCCCACCTCGTCAAAAAGGTATGAACAACGGACTGAGACCTCACTCTGGTGCCAAGGGGGTGGCAAACACCTTGGCAAGAGTCACTTCACACCTCCAGGTCACCAAAGGCAATGACATTTTAAAATTAGCACAGTAAGGCCACCTGGGTGGCTCAGTCAGTTGAGCATCTGACTCTTGACTTCAGCTCAGGTCACGATCTCAGGGTCATGAGATTGAGCCCCGCATTGGTCTCCGCCCTGGATGTGGAACCTGCTTAAGATTTTCTCTCTCCCTCTCCCCCTCCTTACTTGTGCTTGCTTGCGTGAACAGGCTCTGTCTCTCTCTAAAAAAATAAAATAAAATAAGCATGACGAAGCCCTAATAATCTAAATGTTTTCATCCTTAAAGGAAGTTTCACATCACAATTTTCTAGAGAACAAAATATCAAAATCCTTTTCCAAGACAATAAACAAATAAAAATTGGGCTCTCCGTGCAATGTTTTTGCTGCCCTTTTCCCTTTGCCTTATGAGTTGAATGATCCCACAGAGGTTAAGACTCAGAGAATGTCAAGGGAATGGAGTTTCTGTTCGTTGCTCAGGGGACAATTGCTCTGTGGCCAGGCTCACATAGCGTGGTCTTTAGACACTTCTTGGATGTTGGAAATTATATTTCTTTTTTTTTTTTAAGTTATAGTTCATCCAGTTGTTTCTCTAGGACTCGGGGAGGTCTCATCACTGAGCCTAGCACAGTGTCAGAGCAGGAGCTCAATGTGTGTTGAGAGTTAAGTAGGGAAGGGGGGAAAGGGAGGGACGTAGGGAGGGAGAAAGGGGCCAGGAAGCTTGCTCTTGACCCACCAGCATTTAGATGACAGGAGGATCCCACGTCTTACTCACACAGGACCTTCTCTGACTAGCAACCCATTAGAGAGATCTAGAAAGAGATTTGAGGGCAGGAAGGCAGGAATTATTGAGGAATCGCCCTCTGATTAGCAGAAAAGTATGCGTTTTAGTCAGGTCTAAGGTACAGCGTGTTCTGAGACTCTTTCACTATTGGTGATTTATTCAAAGAACTAATTATTGAAGGGCTAACCATTTTTGAGGGGAAGGCATGGAGTAATGAGAATTTATAAGCCACTTCTAATCTAATAATTTTATTCTACAGATGAAGACACCAAGGTTTAGAAAAATAATGTGAGACTTTCACTTCTGGCCAAAATGGAGCAGCAGGGGCCATATTTTCCTCTCTCCCCTGAAAACCGGCTCAAGACTGAGAGCAGGGCTAGGACTAGCGTGAGGCAAGTAAGGCATCCTTGCATGATCCTGAGGACAAATGCCTCCTTAAATCTTGCACCTTGGCACTCTGTTTGCCCGAGGGGATGATTACATGTGTTTGAGGTTGAGTTCCAGGTAAAGAGGCAAAGATCTTAACTGGGTGCTCTGAGCTTCTTCACTTCTCATCGACTTCCACCCTTATGTGGTTTTGGTCTGGACTCTACCTTTAAATAGAAATGTACATTCACACCAGCCTCCCTGTCTCTTCTACCTGAGCCTCCCCTACTGCCTCAGCCTCCCCCCGATCCCCCTCCCAGCTGCCATCATTCAGATGCCCCAGTGTGGCTGCTGCCTAGAGCCTTGCCATGGCTGGGGTTGGGGTGGCCTCCCCCAGCACTGTCCTGCCAAGGCTCACGTCCCTGTCTTCCTGGAGCACTGGCCACCTGGCCCTCCCTAGCATCCATCCCTGCTTCTTTTCCACCCCCACTCCCCAGCACTGACATTGTACTCAGGTCCTCTGTCGTTCCCCTTCTGCAACAAGTACTCTAATGGCAGAGAAACTTCCAGCAGAGTGGACTGGACTGGCCTTTTCCTTTTTTCTGGAGATGATAATGTGGGCTGACAGGTGGTGTTTAGGAAAGGTGCAGTGGAGGGAATATGCTAAAAGGCAAGGTGGACGCCTCTGTGGTTAGACATCTCTGTTTTCTAGCAGTCGTGGGATGGCGGGACTGCCCCTCTTGCTAGAAGTCAAAACAAAACTCAGAAAGCCCAGTGCAAATAGCCTTTCTGTCCTGTGCTTCCCAAGGCCCCCCTATGGCTTTGCTTCTAGCTCAAGTCCTACACAGATACCAGTTTCTAGCCAGCACCCGGGGTCACCCCCTGCCCAGTGGGATGGAGGACAGATGCCTTTCCCTTATCAAAACCAAGGACGTGACTTACAATAACAGAATCTTGGGTTGGGAAGGCCCCCCCTTAAGGGTCATTTCATGGATTCCCCTGCCTCCAGCTAAGTTGTAACGTACTCGTCTACAGATAGTCCCTTGGCTGTCTGCCCTGCTTATTCACGCTTGTTCCAGTGATGAGCAACCCCACGAATATGTGACAGACAGCGACCACCTTTCTGAGATCTGGATTAGATGTTGCATGCTCTAATGCAAGAGCAGTTTCTCTTGTCTTATTTCTTGTGGAGACAGGCGTAGAAAAGGCTGGAGGAGGACCAGAGGAAAGAAAAGAAGTCGAAACCAAAACAGTTGAGTCCAAGGCTGAGGGCACTAAGCTCCGTCTAAACCCTTCCTGCTCAAAGTGTGGTCCGTAGACCTGTAGAAGCATCAGCTTCCCCTGGGAGCTCGGTAGAAATGCAGAGTCTCCGGCTCCACCCCAGACCTCATGAATCGGCTTCTGCGTTTTTACCAGGCTCTCCAAGTGATTCATTTGTACATTAAAGTTTGAGAAGCCCTGGGCTAGGGCTTATTCTCCATTACTCACTAGGAGCTTTGGGGCAGGGACTTCAACCCAGAGCAAGGTATGTGTGTCCAAGAATCTGAGTGTGTTCCTACACCGCACACGCTTCCCTGAGCTGGTCCGAGGGACCCAACCCCAATCCTGTGACTCGGAAGGAAGGTGGGAGTATTGCTGCCGGCTGCACCCCTAGCATCACCCCACTTCGGAGCTGTCTTTGCACTTCGTACAGGGAACTCCATTTTGTTGGGGGGGATTTTTTCCTTTAAGCGTGCGTGATTCGTTTGAATTGCTTGTTTTTTTAACAAGGAGTTGTTATTGTGTCTCTGAATGACACCCTTGTGGCCCCTGTTACCCCAGCTCCCTTTGATGCAAGGCCTCTGTTTTATAAGCATCAGGGTTCTGCCACCCGGACCTGGTGAGGCATATTTAAAGCTGTTTAAATTGACAGACCAGGCAAACAGGATTAACTCTGTGGGCCCAGAAGGGGAGGTAGGGGGCTGGGGGAGAGCTGCAGAATGGTTTACATGGATGAGCAAAAGGACAGCCGGCTGGGCTGGGAAGGGGCCTATCACCGGAGCCAGCCAAGAATTCTCGATCTGGGAGGTAGGCAGAGAGCTTGCAATCTGCTCGTGATTGGATTAGGCATGGTGTGAAATTCGGAGCAGGGCTGCACGGCTGGGGCTGGGGCCCAGGTTGCTGTGGGGCCAGGCTGCCGAGGCCCCGCTGAGGAGACCGTGTGGGGAGGCCCGTCCCTGCCCCAGCAGGCCTTGGAGACAGCCTCAATGTCACAGCCCTGGAGGCTCCCTGCCGCTAGGCCCCATCGTGGTCCCCACCCCACTGCGTCTTCGTCTTGGGAGCATTCTCAGGGGAAGCAGACGCTGCCTGGCCCCTATTCACAGGGCTCCTATCCCCTTGGCCTGGAATGAAGAGCCTGCCTGGCCTTTCAAGTCTCTGGGTCCCCAACAGCTCTCTCCGGAGATCTTTCTTCGCCTTCTCTTTGTCTCTTTCTCTGCTCTTCCTCTTTTTCTCTCTCCCTCTTGCACAGTCTGGTTCATTCAG
>NW_024425119.1:5022612-5049193 GCF_017311325.1 Ursus maritimus
GGATTCCACTCCATCTGGATTTGTTCAAGAGCCCAATTCAACTTGTGTTTTCCTCTTTTTCAGGGATTGGGAGGTTCTGATTAACATCTTCGAGGATTTTGAAACTTCTTCCTGAAGCCTAATCAGGCAACCGGGCTGGAGGGAGCGGGTAGGTGGGTGGGATTTATCATCGCTGAAAAGTTGACAAGGTTTAAGCCTTTCTGGCAAAGTCAGTAACACCAGGTGCAGGTCTAAAAGGGGGGGGGGGGAGGATGAGAAGAAGAAGCTGTGGGGAAGGAAAAGGATTTTATGGGCATTCCTAAACCCACCCATAGAGAAAGGGGCTCCTTTTGTCAGAAGAGCAGTGGTGATGCAAGCCGATGGCCGGAGTATGACACCTGGACCCTGGGCAGAGGCCTGAGGCCAGTCACGCCCCCGACCGCCCTCTGACTCTTGTCGTCATAGGAAACAAACAAACAAACTTCCCAGCCGTCATGCCCACCCAGAAAAGTCTCATTTCTGACTCTGGCAAAGGACGACTTTAGTCAAACTACTTTTCTTCTCTGTGTCAGTTTCACTGTGCAGGAAGCAGGGAGGCTTGCGATCACATTCTCTCATCTGCTTTGAAAGGCTACCAATCTTTTGATGCATGAAAGACCTCCAAAGTTCATCTCGGTATATGGCCATAGCATCTTAGAGCTGGAAAAGATCATAGGGGAAAACTCCATTACTTTCCAGATGATGAAACTGAGAGCCCTGGGGCTCCCACATCACTCCATAGTGCCCATGGTCTCACCAACTAAATGACCAGCCCTCTTAGGAGTTGGAGAAAGCTCAAAATAGAGCAAGGTCTCATGCGTCCTATGCAGTGTTCTTTTCTCTTTTGCCAGCTGGCTCCAAGAACACCTGCACACAGTATCAGACAAACCACAAACGGTGCTATCCCTGTGATGCCCAGGAAAGTACCTGCTGGGAGGGCATCTCTCTCTCCCCATGCTCTTCTCTCCTCTCTTGCTGAGGGCAAACCCAGATGGAGGAGAGCCGGCCTGTTCAAGGTTTGCCAGACTTTATCCCGGGGCAGGGGACTATGATGCCTCTTTGATGCTTTCCAGAGTAGATAAACTTCATCAGTTAATAGACTTCCTTGCACGTGCCAATCCAGATCTCTCCGTGTCATCTACCTAGGTGCTATGTTAACAAGAATTTCAACACCAAATCCAAATCTGGGTCCACGGGGGAAGAGAGTTGGCACTGGTTGAAGCGTCTGCTGTGGATGAAGGAGAACGGCCACACTTAAACTATAACCTCTGAACTTGGCATAGAGAGAGGCAAGCTGGTGTGCCCCTGAAAGAATACATGTTCCCAAGCCTGCACCAGCTCCACCCATATTTCCTTCTAAGGAGCCTCCCTCCCTCCCACTCTTGCTATAGCCTGTGGCATGGAGACTTGGGATTTCCCCAGCCTGTGTGAGGCTATGGGAAGGAGTGGTTTCCTGGTGATGAGAAGTCTGTTGAACCCTTCAATCCCCAATCTGCAAACGAAAACCAATAATAGAGACACTGACAGCCCATGGGTCTTATTCCAAACGTTCCCAGATTCTGTGGCATCTTTTGCCCACAGTTCTCGGTTCACTGTTTATGGTAAGAAGCCTCCAAATTTGGACGTCTCCATTATTCTTCCTCTCCCTGTACTTGCATGTATTTCTCCCATCAAGAGCTGGGCTGGAGTCCCTTTCCCTTCGCCTTGATCTGGGCTGGCCTGTGACTTGCTTTGACGCATAGAATTTGGCACAAGGAAGATTCTGGGACTTTCAAGCCTGCCTCTTCAGAAGCCTGGTAGCTTCTGCTTCCTCTCTGTTTGGAAGGCAGCAGGGATGTAAGAAGCCCAGCTAGCCTCAGTCCACATGCTATAGGGAAGCTCAAGGCAGCCACACGGAGAGGCCGTGTGCAGGAGCACCAAGGCACCAGACACGTGACTGACATCCTCATAGATTTTTCAGCCCAGCCCAGCTGTCTGCAGACTACAACCGAGTGAATGACCCCAGATGACACCTCATGCTCAGAAGAACTGCTTCGCTAAGTTCTGCCCAGATTCCTAAACCTCTGAATTGTGAAAAATAACAAATTGTTGTTCAAGCCACAAAGTTATGGGGTGTTTTGTTATAACGCCGTGGACGAACTGAAACTTGTCTTTGGGATCATGGCTATGGTGCAATACTAATGAAAGGCGTCACTTCTTTGGTCATCTTGTTTCGCTCTTGCCTGGTGGACAGGCTGGGCACTGACGACAACAAAACATTCACAGGTATAAGATGAGTCCACAAATGGTCACGACTTGTTTTAAATGTCAGTCTGTGACCGGATTGCTGCAGAGAGTGCAAACCACTGACAGAGTGCCTTGGTCCTTGGCGGGGGTAGCTCCCAGTTGTCTTGACATGAGCAGAGAGGATCACGATAGTGTTCGAATCACCGAGTTGTCTTGACATGCGCAGAGAGGATCACGATAGTGTTCGAATCACCAGGATGTCTTGACATGTGCAGAGAGGATCACGATAGTGTTAAAATGCTGCGGTACAACTTTGGAAAGGACAAGTGTGTCTACCACATTTTTTTGAAGCCCGCTGTCTGATGTTGTTTCATTCAATCCTCATTTCTTTTGTTCCTTCACTACTTGGGCTGCTGTGCCTAGCCAAGGACCACACAGTTTGGATCTTCATCCATTTCCCCAGAAAGTCCCATCATTTCTCGCAGGAGTTCTGGAGTGAAAGCTCTCTTACCATGCCGGCTGCCAGAGTCTGAGCAGATCTGGTCCTAAGATGCAGTGTTGTGCTCACGGCCACGGAGAGTTCAGCCCTGCATTTTGCAACCCTGGGAGCATTCACAGAGCTCCGTGTGTGCAGCTGATGCTCAGGAGTGAGTCCCCAGGAATGGCCAGTGTATGTATCAGGCAGGAAACCCTCCAGTGGTTCAGTAACACTATTTTAAACAGCATCAAATAGTGGCTAAAGCTGAAGAGAAAAAGGAAGCACAAATATTTCACTTGCATGAGCTCAAGAGCACTTATTCTGAGCAAATACAGTTTCCATCAATAGGAGACTATCTATATAAAACACAATATTATCACATAGTGGAATATTAACATCTATAAAAAAGAACGAGGAAGTTTTAAAACTATATTGATAGGGGAAGTTATGTAATGTATATCATTCTGTGGAAGAAGTTCAAAATGTGTACATAGTGTGCTTCCTCTTTGTCTAAAAGGAAGGATGACAACAATGTATATTTCCATGTGTTTGCATTTGAATAAAGAAATACCGAAAGAATACACATGAAATTAATAACAATGGTTGCCCCTGGCAGAGGAGAGAGGAAGGAGAGGGGAAAGGGTAGGTTGGTGACATGGTGAGTTGAAATTTACCATAAGCTTTTTTATTGTTTTGATTTTGGACCATGTGAATTGTATTACCTAATCCAAAAAAATGTTGGAGGAAAAAGGGATCCGTACTTTGCCTAATTTGATTAAAGAACAGCACAAGAAGAAAAGCCAGGATCAGAAGCTTTGGATGGAACCATGCCTATTTAGGTTGCCTGGGATAACCCCAGTGTGAACAAAGAGCTTGAAAATCCCAGGAAGGAGGCTAGGCAAAGGGAATGCTTTATCACAGCTTCAGAGAACCCAAAGCCAACATGATGCCAGAGGCAAGAGGTAGAACCAGCAGGCTTCCGTAACCTGCGGGAGACGTTAGACTGTGAGAGTGGTTAGAACGCATTTCGGTCTGGACTTGGAAATCTCACACTCTGACTTGCGTGAATTTTGACTCACCTTCCAGACCCATGATTCCATGATAATTAGTCCAGTCCAGATGTTCCTGGACAGTGAAAAAGAGCCCCATTCTCTAGTCAGATCCGAGCCGACGGTACACACTGGTAGGTCTGAAGCTATGCTCTGATTCAGGGGGCTTGTAACTTGGGTACCAAACCCAGATAAGGTGAAATAAATTGTACCCTGTAAATCAGCATTCCTTCCCACTTCTAGAAGTACGGGGGAGATAATGCTAAGTGAAATAAGTCAAGCAGAGAAAGACAATTATCATATGATTTCTCTCATCTATGGAACATAAGAATTAGGAAGATCGGTAGGGGAAGAAAGGGATAAAGAAAGGGGGGTAATCAGAAGGGAGAATGAAGCATGAGACATTATGGACTCTGGGAAACAAACTGAGGGCTTCAGAGGGGAGGGGGGTGGGGGAATGGGATAGACCGGTGATGGGTAGTAAGGAGGGCACGCATTGCACGGTGCCCTGGGTGTTATACGCAACTAATGAATCATCGAACTTTACATCGGAAACCGGGGATGTACTGTATGGTGACTAACATAATATAATTTAAAAAATTTTAAAAAAAAGAAAAAAAAAAGTACGATATTATAACTTTCTTGGGATCAGGCACATATACATCCTACCCATTTCGGTGGCTGCTTGTTGAACGAATGCACAAATGAATTCTCTAGAACCTACGAAATACACTTTATTTGCAAGTTATTTAAAAAAAATATTTGCAAGAAGTATTTAAATTCTTTTCTGAAGCAACCAGGACTCCGGGCAGTTTCTAACACTGGTAAAAATGAGCCAGTGGCCAGTAGAGGGCAGTGGTGGCTTTATCAATTAATAAAAGAGTGCATGAGTGTGCACGTGTGTGCGCCAGAGTGCACACACTTCTCAGTTCCTTCTCTCCAAAGTTAGCTTCTTCCTGCTGTTTCTGTCAAGACGGAACAACCTGCCTTCGCTCAATACGTACACGTCAGTGATGGACAGTGAGGTCATAGTCCTTGACCCACAAAACCCCCTTGGCTAGACTTGGCAAACCCACTGTGTGCTGGAATGAACTTGAATTCTACATTAATACCTTCTTAATAACATTCAGAAACTGTGGGGATTGTTTTCTGGGAAAAGAAGATACCGCCTCCTTCCCTCTTCCCCTCAGGGCCTCTGACCCCTCTTTATCTCCTGACAGGCACCATATCTAATCATGGGAATGAGGGGTAGCGCAGCAAGACCTGGGCTCTTTCCGGGTGGAGGGAGCAGGCAGCAACAAGCCCTGGGCCACGATTGTAGGCTGCTCAAATATTTAAGGGTACAAAGAAGCAGCTGTCGAGCACTTGTGCACTCGGGGAGGGAGAAGCAAATCAGACTGGTAATTAGCCCGCACCGGGTTCTCCCCACGACGGCTTCTCATCCCCCTGGGGCCCCTTGGACCCAACCGACTGCGTTCAGTCAGCCCCAGATTAGGCTGTTTCCCCTGCATCCCCTTCTTCCCAAACTGGGAAATGAGACTTTCTACTATGGAGTAATGAGCGAGTGCTCCATAGACCTGGGGCAAGTCCTTCAGCCCTGAGTGTGTCCGGACCTCAGTCACTCTATCTGATCAATGGGAGAAGGGGATCCCCCAATTCGCCACTTGCAAACCTGACAATGGGTGTGCAAAGCCCATGCACACATGAGTGTACACCCAAGTGACCATATCGAGCACCTCTCTGTGATCACAGATGGACAAACTGACAAGTCACGTAGTACTTGGTGAAATGCAAATGGCACCAATGGGGACAAAAGTCAGGTATGTCGGGTACATGCCGTCGCCAGGCCCCACGGCCCAGTGTAGTGTAGAGCACAGGAAGGCATGAGGAGGTGTCAGAAAGGAAAAGGAGAATGAACTGTAGTATCTAAATGATAATCATCTTTACATGTGTGTAGCTCCTTGCAAAGTGCTGGATCCCAGACTGCATTGTGATGCAGGCCAGCATGCGGACGGCCCCATTGTGTTATTAATATTTTTTAAGATTTTATTTATTTATTTGAGAGTAAGAGAGCAGAGTGAGAGAGCATGAGCTGGGGGGTGGGGAAGGGGCAGGAGAGGGAGACAGAGACTCCCGCTGCGCAGGGATCCCTGAGATCACGACCTGAGCCGAAGGCAGATGCCTGAGCCCAGGCGCCCCAGGGATGGTCGCATTTTAAGGATAAAATTGGTACAGATGCAGCACAAGCGACCTCTCTGTGGTGATACAATTCCCCTGACTTCATAGCCAGTCCTCCCAGATCCATCCTTTCCGCTGGCAATGGTGGGTAGAAGGCACTTGCAGGAACAAACAAACTCCCCATGTTTCACGTAGAGAAGACAGAAAGCTCAGTTTG
Organism: Ursus maritimus; assembly: GCF_017311325.1. Lineage (NCBI taxonomy): Eukaryota > Metazoa > Chordata > Mammalia > Carnivora > Ursidae > Ursus > Ursus maritimus. The sequence goes on from NW_024425119.1 coordinate 5,028,779, forward strand.
GAGGATCCCAGCAAGGCCTTTGGGGATGGCAGCCCCCATGGGCACCCCACACTCCCCCAAACATTGTGGGTGGGAGGGTGCTCCCCAGCTGTAAGCTTGGGCTCCTACAGAGCTAAAAGGAAGAGCAGAAGAGGAAGAAACCATCCCTCTTGCTTCTCAGAGATACAGTCTAAAGGCTGTTTGGTGTTTACGGTTCATTTTATTCAAACATTGCAAAAAAACTTCAACCCTACACGTCCTGAGCCCAAAAGAAACTATGTCAAGGGGGAGAGGTTACAAAGCAAGTCTCACTAGCCTTCCTATCCCCCAAGAGTGAAGGATGCCTCCCCTCCTCCTGGGGTTCTGCTGTCTTCACCTGCAGTAATGGTAGGAGCCTCAAGGATTCTTACTGGAAGCACTGGCTTGGGGGTGGGGGAGGCTGAGAAGGTTGGAAGGGGAGGTATGGTGAGGATCGGAAGCCATGTAAATGGAGGTGGAGTCAATATAATTGTGGGTGGCCAGTGCCATTCTCTGTCCTAAACGTGTTTTAGAAACACTTTCCGACAGAGTTGACTGGGTGTATCACTACTCTCGAGTAAGAAATGACAGAAGATCATGATACTAACAAAATGTATTATATTATTATGCCCCGATACAGGTACTCATGGTCCCTGTGACCTGAGCAAGAGGGAAGGAACTGGTGGGTGTGGAGGGGATTGTGGAGAGAAAAGACAGAATAAGCAACGGACTGGAAATCTCTGGTCTTGGAGTTCAAACCAGGCTTTCAGCTATAGCTTGGGGCAAGTCACTTCATCTGAGTCAGGTTTACTGTGTGGAATAAGGTATTGGAACCAATGATTCTCAAGTCCCTTCTGCTTTAAAATGTTAGGATTACATATTTATTTGTGCTCACATGCACACACACACAGAGCACTGCACCGAGATTATCAATACGAACGCTGATTAATTCATTAAGTAGTTATTGGTGCCTGTTATGTGCGAAGCAACGTTAGTGCTCAGTTACGATTGGTGAGCATAAGCCAGATGCATATTTGACTTTCAATGTAAAGTCAGACTATTTATGTTGGTATATCAGTCTGTGTGTATCAAGAAGAGGGTTGGAAATTTGGAATAGATCATCAGTGATTGGGGCTTGCAGGAAATGCTAAGTCCCCACATTAATGCTAGCTGTTTATAAGCTAACAGAGTATATCTCGTGCATTAGCTAAACCATGTATCTAGGGACACATGAAAACATAATAAAATCAAGCGCACAGGCTCGATGAACTATTTCACATGCCAAATTCCCCAAGAGCGACTTTGCCCTTGAGCGACAGATCATTCTAAGAGACACCTTCTTGTCTGAGCTTTCTCCTGCTTTAGTGTAGCGAAATGACTGGAGATGAGCGGGCGTTAATACATGGTGGTCATTTGTTCTGGAGATGATTTCATGAGCCCCTGCAGGGTAAACAGCTCTCCTGCCCCCTTCTGCCTAGCGTCCCTGTGAAATGAGACCACTCCGTGTCTTTTCCGATTGCATCCGCCCTCCTAATCCCACCATGAGGCTGATCTTGAGGGTGGAAGCCAGGAAGGAGAGAGAGCCAATTCACCTAAGACACAGAGAGGTTAAGCCAATTGTCTCAGCCCACACAGGAAATCAGATGCAGGGGCCGTGGCACAGCCCTGGAATTCATGAGCTCCAGGCTTCGCTTCTAGACAGATGTTTGTGTTTCCTCCAATGTTTGTTTAATGGTAGAAACATTTCAGTAGAAACCAGAGACCTGGCTTCTCTGAGGCTCACCTGTTGCTTTGGAATGTATTTATTTGTACACGGGGCCCCATCTCAGCAGACTGTTCCCTTCCTACAGCCAGAAGGCTGATGTGCTCACGTCACCGTCTCCACGGCAACTGGCTGTGATATTACAAACAGCAGATTGTGCCTTGAGGTAGATAGCAAGTGGCCCCAGCAGGTAAAGTGGGCCAAACAAACTTCCTGTTTCCAGGCAAAGATCTAAAAGAAGAACAGTAAAATGTTCCCTCGCTCCCCCCGGCCCCCAGATATGCTCTTCTCTGGAGCAACAAATACCTCACAAAATAAGATTGAGTTTTTGGGGTTTTTCCTCAGTGTCTTGCAAAAGGAGGCAGAAGCACTTTCCTGACTGATGGCTGCCTTGCTCCCCCATCCCTCCGCTGCCTCTAATTTACTCATAAACTAAAGACAAAGAAGGAACTCCGGCTTCCCTTGGCATGGCGGCGGACTGAGCCCGGACCCCAGGTATTTAAGTGTGGGTTCTGGTCATGGTGGTGATGAGCCATCGTGGGTCTACACTGGGTCATCCTCAAAGGAAAAGGAGGAAAGCTAGAACTATGGAAAGCCATGCATCCACCAGTTAGCACATCTGTTTACCAGGAAGCCCAGAACACCAAGGGCCTTCTCAGAGTTTGACTCCAGTATCCCCAACAGCCTGACCACCGCTGCCTACAACTACCAGGCTGTCAGTGGATCAAGCCCTCATCCAAACTATCCCCCAGGTAATTTCACCTGCTTTTGCTGTTTCCATGTCACTATGCTTACAGCCGCCTCCTACACCATAACATTGTTCTAAGGTCCTGGAAATGGAACAATGGAGCTCAAAGAAACAGAGATGACCAGTCCAAGCCCTCCCCTGGACCCCCTTACAACCATCTGCCTTTAGCCAAAGACTCTCCTGAGTCCTGCTTTTAGGGCATGGCCACAGCTGACTGGGCATTCTCAGTAGGCCTTCAGAGACTTCGGTCCTGAGGAGCAAAAGGAACTGAGCTAACGTACAAATTTTAGTGTGTCTAACTCAGAAACCAAGCACTTACCTGACCTTTCTTCCTTTAGTTGTGGGCCATAACAACATTCCCCAAACCCCACCTGCATTTCATACGGTATACACTCTCGCCGTCAGCAAGCAACTACAGTATCCATACCCCTGGGAGGGTGTGGTTAGTCATCACACTAGAAGGAAGCCCACACCTTAACACTGGTTTGGAGAAAGAGGGATGGTGTAGAAGGCATTCTCTGTCTCCACCAGTCCTGCATGTTCAAATCTTACCCATCCCGCAAGACCACACACAAAGGCCCGCTCCTCCACAAAACTTCCCTGAAACACACTTGGCAGGGACCTCTTCTCCTTCTACAGACCCACCATCTGATCCAAAGCTCTCTCCGGGGAGGTATCACTTTATATGTGTTCCAGGTAAACCACGTCTTACCTTCCCTACTAGAGTCTATAAGGCGTATGAGGACCGGATCTATGTCCGATCATTGTAAACTCTTTTGCCTTGAACATAATAGCTGCTTAATAAACTACACAAATAAACAACTATAATGCAATAGGCTATGTGACTTGATTATCTGGACTATTTTTACCTTCTCCTTTCACTTCTTAAAGGGTCTCCTTCCTGCCTGCCAGCTAAAGGTGCTATTTCATACCAGCTGATGATTTATGTGTTGTAAGGGTCCCCTTCTACTTTCCCAATCCTAATGAGACATGGAGATTAATACTACCCAAGCTGCTCCTTTTGGGCAGTGACTTTCCCAAAAGGCATTCCTTTTATTCAATCAATAAAAACAGAAATCCCTTGTGAGATCTTTGCTTAGGATTCTAGAATCTGTCTTTGAGCTGCAAGCAAGAGACCTCCCTTTTCAAGATTACTGGGTCCTTTCTTCTATACAAATTAAAATGTAGCATATCATAATCTAGCATATCTCTGGAGTTGGCTGTCCTTCTAAATGCACCATATACTCTCTTTTTGCAACAATTAGTTGTAGCTTTGGCTGCAAGTAATGGGAACCCAAAATGTTATCGGCTTAAACGAGATGGAAATATATTTCTCCATCACATAGAAGTCCAGAGGAGATAGTACAGGGGTGCTGGGGAACTTCCCAAGGTCGTGAGGGACCCAAGATCCTTCCATCTGGTCTGCTATTCTCAGAACTTGGCTCCTGCCTCGTGGTTCACGATGACTGTTGAGCTCCAGCTTTCTTGGCAGCGGCCCACCAGCAGAAACAAGAAGTAGTGAAGGACATGCTTCTTCCCTTTAAAGACACTTTCTGGAACTTTCCCATGACACTTCCCCTAAATTCTACTGGCCACAGGGAGGTTGATAAATGTCATCTTTATTCTACTTAGCTTATGAATCCCTTTACTTAGGATTCTGTTTCTAAAGAAGAAGGGGCTGGGGTGCCTGGGTGACTCAGTTGGTCAAGCGTCTGCCTTTGGCTCAGGTCGTGGTCTTGGGGTCCTGGGATCGAGTCCCATGTCGGGCTCCCTGCTCAGCGGGGAGCCTGCTTCTCCCTGTCCCTCTGCTGCTCCCCCTGCTGTGCCCTCTCTCTCTGTCAAACAAATAAATAAAACCTTTAAAAAAATAAAAATAAAAAAATAAAGAAGAAGGAGCTAATAGCTACCAGGGAAAACCAGCAGACAGCCTCACTTTCTGTCCTGCATAATTCATTTTCCGTCTTTGAGAGACCAGTTTTCTCATTCCTCAACATGGTCAGGACTGACAGAATGGCAATGTCTCCCTTTGTTCTTCATAAACCAGGAGTTTACATGGGGCTGGGGGAACCCAAGGTATAGCAGGTCAGGTGACTTTCCCAAAACATACAGCAAATTAGAGCCAAGACAGGAGTGATACACAGTGGCCCTGACCCCCCAGCCCTCCAAGAATCACCTCTTTAGGAGGCTTAGCTGGGTCTGGGCCAGAAGCAGAGGCTGTCAGTGCACTCGGCAATGAGTGCCAATGAATGCCGGGATCAGGAGAGGTGTGGGAATCCTGGCCAAAAGCAACCTCGGGAAGCTGTGGATAAGAAATCTGTGCCCGGTGGCACTGGGTTCCAGCGTGTTTGTTCCAGGAGCAGCGCATGGGCTGCAGCGGGCTTCCCTCGTGCCGTCCTGCCCCTCCGCATACCACCCTCCTCTCAGGGCAGGAGCTACACTTCCCAGATCGGCCAACCACCTAACCCCCATGGCAGTCTCCTGCCACCTGGCAGGGAGCTTGGGACCACGAAAGGCAAAGCACACGCTGCACCCTTGGGGGCCCTGAGTGTTCAGGCACCGAATCCCTGCCTGGGCTGGTGGCTACATGCAGACTTCCCTGTTATCATCCCCAATCTGGCCCGGCCCCTCCAGCTCTTGAGGCTGCCTACCTGAGTGCGACCTGCCCTCCCACTGATGGTTTCTCCTCCACGGGGCCTCAGGAAAGGTATTTGGACTGGTGGTTTGCCTGCCTCCCCTCCCCAGGTGCCGGGGCCTCTGAACATCCCACAGACTGTGGGGGTGATGGCTCCAGGTCTGAAACAGCTTGTACACACAGGGTTGCCGTGTCCCGGGGAGGCTGGGAGGTGCCAGGGATGGGACTGTCTTGGGCTGGAAGGCAGGGAGACTGGGCTCTCTGCTGGGTTAAGTGGACACACAGGGAAGAACGACACTGTCCCACCTGAGGCACCTTTCTAATGGGGCAAATAAATAGGAGCTCTCCAGGTCTCCGTCCTTCAGAAATGGAGTCTCCCTCCATGGGTGGGATGACCACCTCCCGTCTTTAGACAAGTTTTTCTTAATCCCCTTTCACAGATGAGACCACTGAGGCCTAAGCATTTGTAGGGGGTATAATTTCAGTCAATGTATTCTTGCACAGGTCATCTACCCTCCCGGGTTCTGGGGCCACCAGTCAGTCTAGCCCTAGGTCTAGATCTACAATGTTGGAGTCTCTCTCTCTCTCTCTCTCTTAAAAAAACAAAACAAAATAAAAACAGTGTCAGAGAATTAACCTTTAGGACAGTTAAGCTAAGCTTCTTTATTATCAGACAAGGTCCCCTTTCTCTTCCACCTCCTCTTTTCAACATGAAATCTTTACCTATAAGACGAAAATCTTCTCTGATGCCCTGCTCGAGTCCTACTCCTCACTCTTCTCCCCAAAGGAAACACCCCTGCCAGCTGGGATGTGTCCTCCTGGCCCGTGGGTGTATGTGGAGTTCTCTTTCCTACAAAGCTACAGAGCTGGAGAAAGACAGGTTGGAGTGCCCCCTCGTTGCTGTGCCCACCTTGGTTCTTTGTAAACCAGGAGATTTTTCCTTGGTTTCTTCCTCTTCCTTTCTCTTCTCAGAGAATCCTCCAAGAACAAGTTCACTGCAACCCTTTCCCATTGTACTCTAAGTTCCCTCTTACATGACCCTCTTCACACTCCAGACCAAGGGGGGGTGGCAAGGGAAGGCTCCCCCACAAGGAGAATAAACAGGTATTTACTCAGTGGCTCGGGAGCAGGCCTTTTTCAGCGTGTGGTAGAGAGCCACAGATGCTGAATTCCTGCAAAATAATATCCAGGGAGCCGGCCTCGCCAGAATGTTCCCAGCCTGCTTTGGAGAAGCCATCCCAGGCTGGAAAATGACCGCATGACTCTACTTTCCAGACAGGCAAACCCAGACGTAGAGAAATAGATCTGCCTGAGGACATCCTGACTCTTGCAGCAGTTGGGCCCTAGTCAGGATTCCAGAGAGACAGCTTGCTCTGGGACACAGTCTGACTCAGTCTCTCTTTTGGTTTTAGGAAAACAAGATACAATGGAAAGACCATCAGTTGTGTCCATTAGGATGCCTGGGTTCTGCTCTCCTTGCTCTCACTTTCCATGTTTTGTGTTGTTTCCAGATGAGAGATGAATGGGGAACACATCTTATTCTTCCCTGAAATTTCTAAGTCTTAGGAAGGAAAGAACTACTCTCAATGTGCAATGCAAAGAGAGTGGTCTTCAAATTCTGGCTCTTCTGCTCGCCAGCTGTGATTTGAGGGCAGGCTTTTTTTTTTTTTAAAGGTTTTATTTATTTATTTGACAGAGATAGAGACAGCCAGCGAGAGAGGGAACACAAGCAGGGGGAGTGGGAGAGGAAGAAGCAGGCTCATAGCGGAGGAGCCTGATGTGGGGCTCGATCCCGGAACGCCGGGATCACGCCCTGAGCCGAAGGCAGGCGCTTAACCGCTGTGCCACCCAGGCGCCCCCTTTTTTTTTTTTCTTTTTTTCTTTTAGCATCTCCAGGACTCCATTCCTTTGCTTGTCTGCTTCAGGATAACCAAACTGATCTCACAAAGTGGTTCTGGGAATCGGACGAGATAACACTTAGGGAAGGAGCTAGCTTGATCGCTGGCACATGCGCGGTAGCTGGCCGGAGCAGTTCCATAACCTTAGTTTCTTTGAGAGAGGCATTGTCTTATCATAATTAGGTTAAGCCAGTGGACTTCATGCATTTTTTACAAAAAGGAATTCTTTCCACACTTCCAAGTCCGTGGACCATCACAACCCCCAACCTTAGTGGCAGGCGAGAAGGTTTTTCTTTTTTTTTAAATGTTCATAACAATGGCTCATTGAGCAAACACTGCAAATGAACCGGACAGCTGGGGCGGTTTTCCAGATAATCCCCACCTCAAATCGAGTGACGCCTGCTCTGATTGATCGGGACACTTGTCTCTGTTCCCTGCCTTGTCTTGCCCGCTGCAGACCCAGTTGTCTCACAGATCCTTTGGTTAATATGCTTTAAAAAATAGAGGTTTGATTCACTATTTATTGCAGACTGTACGAAGGTATCTCAAAGGTTCTTTGAAGGAAAGAGAATGGTTGGGTCTCTTAGTCACCACCTCAGATGCTGGTTTTTCAGAAACGTAAAATCGGGAGCGAAAAGGAGAACAGCTTCACTAGCTCACTAGTTTTTGGAAAAGCCAGAAACACAGCATTACCTGTTTGTTGCCTCATTGGGTTTTTCCATGAAGGGCCCAAGGCATACAGGAGGACTACCAATTTGCAAGGAGAGAAGTGAAGCTCAGAGAGGTTAGGAGACTGGTCCACGGTCACACAGGAAAGCCATAGTCACATTTGAACCATAATCCAAGTCTCCAGATTTCAGAGACTTTTGAGAACACTTGAGAAGCCTCCTCCTATCCTTTGGGGAGGGTCCAGTTTCACAAGAAATAGCTTATGCCCCGACAGCCTCATGCAATTTAAGGAATGCCAGAGGACCATCCTTCCTCCCTCTCTACCCCTTTCAGCCAGAAGAATTCCTCCCACTTAGATGCCTGAAGTGATTCATTCCTTGGAGGATTCCCAATTACAGGTCCAAAGATGATCTGAGGCTGGTTGTGCACTGAGTCAGTATGCCTGGGGTGGAACCCAAAGATTCAGATTTGTTAAAAGCTCCCCAGGTGATAGGCAGCCAGTTTGAAGAACCACAGCTTTACATTGAGTCTTGCGTCCCCAGCTGTCCTGTTCTGAAAAGGAAGAACACCTGGGAAGAACAAGCCACCAAATGGCTGGAAACTTAATGCAAAATATTCCTAGTCCCGAGAGATGGCCCTCAATACACGGAGCAAATACACTCAGCAATGCAAATCACACTTCTGGCCTTCTTGCAATTCACAGTTCACTGTTCATAGCAGCATGGAAAAGGCTCTCAGGATTCTTTTATCTTTTTTTTTTTTTTTTAAGTAATCTCTGCACCCACCACGGGGCTCAAACTCATGACCTTGAGATCAACAGTCGCATGCTGTATCAACTGAGCCAGCCAGGTACCTCATTTTTTCCTTGTTTCCTTTTTTTCGGTTCTTGGAATTATTTTTCTTTTTTAAATGCTTTTTTAATTTATTCATTTGAGAGAGAGAGAGAGAGAGCACAAGCAGTGGGGAGGGTCAGAGGGAGAGGGAAAAGCAGTCTCCCTGCTGAGCAGGGAGCCCGACGTAAGGCTCAATCCCAGGACCCCAAGACCACAACCTGAGCCGAAGGCAGACGTCCAATCCACTGAGCCACCCAGGTGCCCCTCTTGGAATTCTTAATAAAACCTGGTTAGCACTGAGTTTCACGAATATAGTTGATCCAGAAACCTGCCCCGTTTTTTTTTTCCCCTTAACACCTGTTAGTATTCCAAAGGACATTCCCAAGATTTTGTTGGGAAATGCTGACTCGTGTAAACCACTTTAGCAGCCTCCTCTCTAGGTGGGCTGGAAAAGTAAGGGAAGACCCGGGGAGCTGTAAAAGTTCAAGAAGGTTAAAAACATTACCAGGTAAAACTTCACCTGCTTGGCACCAGCTCAGTTTTAAGGTTTTACACAATGCTATGTAGAAAAATCCCAGATGTGGGTTCAAGCTTCCTGTAGTTTCCCTATGAAGTGAGTTCTTTTACATCAAAATTGTTTCCTTATCAGAATATTGATATTAAGCACTTGTAGGCAGTTTTGGAGTTTACAAAATCCTCAATGTTCATACAATATAATATTCGGAGGTGAATATTAATTAGTATGCTCATTTTATGACAAGAATATTGACATTCAATAAACTTAAACCACTCATTTGAGAACTGGAAGAGGCTCAGAAATCATCCAGTCTAGTGGTCCTACATCTCATTCCACCGCAGAAATACTTAGTGCCCTTGCTAAACTCCTAGGTCCCTGGAAACTCTGCTCCAGCAGTTTTGGGGGCAGGGCCCAGGGATCTGTGCTTTTAATTAACCCAAGTGATTCTTAGCTGCCTGGACCCATGTTTGGGTACAATCCTCTCTTTTTCACTGAGAGAACGAAGACCTGAAATGATAAATGGAAGAACCCCCACATCACAAAACCGGGATCCAACATGAATTTTTCTCATTCCTAGTGTGCTGCTCTTGCCCCTCAATCCTTGATGCCCCACGTTGGGGCAAAGGAGATCATGGTGGATCATGGCAGTTCATGGAGGTCGACATACACTGTTCAGTTAGTACATCTGGAGGCAAGAGCTGAAGGTACGTTGGAGGGCCAGCTCATCTTTACCAAGCGCGTAGGAGCCCCATCAGTCCAATATTCCTTTTGACGCCATCAGGAGGTGGACAAAATCATCTTCCTAAATGAATGCAGTAAGATTCTCACATTCAATTTATTTATTGTAATATTTTTTAAAATTACTTTTCCTTTAAAAGTGACCTGGCCTACCAAAATCTGTCTCCACGCTGACATCTTTCAGAGACCCTTCCTAGAATTTATCCCACCTGACTGGAACTCTCTTCGATCTCATCCTGCTTCAGCAGCTGTATATCCTGTTGCCTTTGAAGATGTGCTTTTATTGATTTGTTGGCTGTAAATGTTCTTTTTTTTTTTTTTTTTTTTTTTTAAAGATTTTATTTATTTATTTGATAGATAGAGACAGCCAGCGAGAGAGAGAACAGAAGCAGGGGGAGTGGGAGAGGAAGAAGCAGGCTCCTAGCAGAGGAGCCTGATGTGGGACTCGATCCCAGAACGCTGGGATCACGCCCTGAGCGGAAGGCAGATGCTTAACGACGGCGCCACCCAGGCATCCCGGCTGTAAATGTTCTTAAGACCTTCTCATGACCTGTGTCCAGCCTTCTCCACAGCTAAAATCTGTATCTTCTCCCCACTCTGCGTCCCCTATACCAAGTTAATGGACATTGTCAGTCGGCTGTAGAAGAAAACACTCTGGCTGTGAGTCAGGAATCCTGGGTGCTAGTCCCAGCTCCACCACCGGCTTGCTGGCTGCCTTCAGGCAAGCCACTGCCTCAATTTCCCCACCAATAAGTGAATGCATCAGACTAGATTAATATTTTCCAAGACATGTTCCAAAGGCCAGTTTCTCAGGAGGTGAATGATTGTTCTAAGAAAAAAGTCTCTCTGAAGTTAAGTATGTTTTGGAAGCGTTAGATTAAATGCGTCTCTACTGCAAGATATCTCAGAGACGTTAACATGCATCATGAACCTCCATTAGGGGGATGGCTTGTACAGAACCCTTTTTTGGAAGGCACTCCATGAGGCTAGAGTGCTGCAACACTGACTTGGCCAGAGACTGGACAGGATGAGCTCTGAGGTCCCTTGCAGAAAGAAGAGATGTAAATCGTGTGCTAAGCACTGAGCCAGAAGTCAGAAGGCTTATGTTCAAAACTCTTGCACTTACAAGTTGTAGGGTGGTACTAAGCACATCGCACCCCCTCCCCGCCCTGTCTGGGTCTCAGTTTCCCCAAACACACCTCAGCAGCACCTAGCACATGACTCGGATGAAAAAAATGCTTCAACTTGGCTTTTTTGCTGTCTGGTGTTCAATGTCTTATTTCCCACCCGGGTCTTCATTAACAGCTCCATGGGATTTCCTTGTGAAATAGTTCTGTGCATCCGCCCCTAAACTCCGTACCTTTTAAAGAGAGTTTTGATTCGTCCCCGACCACTGGCTCACCCTGCCCCAGGCTTCTGAGTTCTTTTTCCTTCACCCTTTCTTGAACAGGGAGATACTCCAACCAGACCTGGCATTCAACACAGTTGGGTAGGTGGTTTAGCAACTGGCTTGAGAATGTGTGCACCAAAACCCTCTTAACCAAGGTGGGGAGCATGGGAAGTTTGCTGGGATGCCTCGGGTCACCTGACGGATGGTTTTAGGCAGGGAGCGGAATGGATTGCTTGCCAACACACAGTACAGCCCACTCAAGCCTCAGGAATGTTATCTCCTTTGCTCACCGGAAGGCATGTATTTGTCTAGGTTGACCCAGGGTCAGGCATACCTGGGCTGAATACAACCAGTCTTTTCCTCAGGCTGAGCATACACATTTTGACTCAGCCAGGGTCAGGGATCACTAGAAATAAAGGTCAGAGGTGGGTGATTGGGGTAGGGAGTGGATTTCCAGTGCATTTTGTATTCGTTGAAGAGTCAGGAAAAGTTTCTTGATTAACAGGCTTATCAGCATGATTGTTGGGAACCTCAGTACCCCCCCCCCACACACACACTGGATCCTAAGATTGTGGTTCTGAACTTGAGGCTTTCAATGCTTTCATCCAAACCCAGCCAGCCCTGCCGGGTACTACTACTCTAAAAGCCCTACACGTTAGAAGCCCTTCAATCCTCGCCGTTCTGTGAGGTAGTTTCTATTACTTTCCTCAGTTGCGCAGAGAAGTGAAGTAACTTGCTAACATTTCCACGGCTATCTGGTGGTGACTGGGATGAATCCAGAAAGTCTGGTTCTAGAACCGGTGATCCTCTCCACCTTACTAGACTGCCTCTCTAAAGTTAATCAGGGTCTCACTCTTCGAAGCCCCCAATGGAGCTGTAACACGTAGGTCCATTCAAGCTAGTATTCCACAGAGTGAGGCAATGGGCTCTTACTACATAGGACGGGCCACGAAACCAGAAATTGGGGCCCAAGGGTTGGCACCCCCTCGTGAATTCCACTCAGCTGAATAGCCCCCCGACTGTGTTACTTCCTGTTCTTCCCTCCCCTGGGGCACTGTGTCCTCTCCCTACCTGAGATTTCACACTCACATGGCCAAAAAAGCTATGGAGGGGCTTTAACATTTACCTCCGTTCTCCCGGGATTCTTTCTTTCTTTTTTTTTAAAGATTTTATTTATTTCTTTGAGAGAGAGAGAGCACAAGCAGAGGGGAGGCGTAGAGGGAGAAGCAGACTCTCCGCTAAGCAGGGAGCCTGATGGAGGGCTGGATCCCAAGACCCTGGGGTCACAACACGAGCCGACGGCAGACACTTAACCGACTGAGCCACCCAGGCGCCTTCCTGGTATTACTTCTAACCATAGAAGGTACAAAGAGGTGAGATGGCCACACATGTGACATGGCCATTTCTTTCTTGATCGAGTCAACAAGTATTTTGTAAGTGCCTCCTGTAGGACTGGCACGGCTAAGCACTCAACCGACCGAAGTAAATGAGATTAAGATCCTTCCCATTAGCAGCTTCCAGATAGTAAAACAACTATGCAAGAATGGGAATATGAAAGAGTATTACATGTTCCAAAAGGAAAAAGAAGGTTTTAAAGGACTTGAGAAGGGAACATCTGGCTGAGATAATCCCAGAAGGCTTCCTGGAGGAAGTGGAATTTGAACTTCTGCCATCACCAAGCAGCTGTTCCAAGCTCTTGAGGCAGTCACTGAGCCCTCCTGGAACTCCTTACAGGATCGGTCTCAAAGTTCCAGCTTCCAGCTGAGAACCAACACCCTCGGGCTGAGCCAGCCCCGAGCCCTGCCAGCCACAATTCCCAGTGACAATTTGGAGGGGCCTGTCAGAATTTCATGAAGGAACAGCTGCTTTAAAGCAGAGATGGGGGGATAGCTTTGCAAGTTAATCCACTGATATTTTGCCTGCCTCTTCTCCGCGTTGCCAGGCCCAGCCCCTCAGAGACAGCCTAGCTGTGCAGTAAAGGAGAATGGACCCTGTCCTGGAGACAGGACAATAATGTGGTCAGTGAAGCATAGCAGGAATGGAGATAAAGGCGCTTTCTTGGGCCTCACTGCCCTGGGGTGACTTGTCCAGTTAATTTTTCCCCCTCCTCGCCTCTTTTTCCCCTCCCTCAACTCTGCTGGCTCTAAAGGCCCCAGAAAGATATGTGATTATATTCACAGGACATTGCCAGGGAGGTTGCTGGAAGGCTGGGTTCCCGCATTTGCCTTCTAGCTCTGCTGTAAGAAGACACAGAGATTGGGGGTTATGTTGCCTTGTGGCTCAGATCAGGGGGATGGAGGCTGAGGAGCTAAGAGGCAGAGTGAAGACCACACAGTAAGCTGGTATCCAGACCCCTGAAAAGTACCCAAGCCCCCAAGAGCAAAAATGAGCTTTGTTCCCATTGCTGATGGCTAATTTTTCTCGATCGTTCATCCGTGTTTCTTCATTCCATAGAAATTTATTGAACACCTAACATCATCCAGATGCTACAACAAAGTTAAGTTTTGTCAGTGGCCAGAGCTCTTTCTCAAATACTAAACTCCCTAAAAACGAACCCAAAATAAAATACGAAAGTCTCTATACTTTCTAGGCCCAGCTCAATTGTTTCACGGCATGGTTTGCATGTGCCTGGTACAACTCCTTCCAACACTGTGACATTCCATAATCATTGAACTGATTTATTCTCAGAGAACAGATGTCCACATATATTTGCTGCCATTAGCAATGCATTTATTCATGTATTCATTCATTCATTTGGAAAACATTTTTCAAGTATTTCATGCTACTGAGTCCACTCTGGTGGGGAGAGCGGACTTACTAATGGGGAGGAGGCCGGACATGTGGCTCCGAAACAGAGAATTAATATCTTTTTTGTTGTCTAGCATTTGACATCTGCCATCTTGTTACAGTTCCCTGCAGCCCGATGAGGGGGTGCTGCGGGCCCCTTTGTACAGAGGAGGAAAAAAGCAGAGGCTCTGAGGAGTTAGGTAAGTGGCCCAGGGCCCTGTAGGTGCAAGCAAGTGACAAACACACCCAGAGAGGTTCTCACCCAAAGCAGGTATGTGAACTATACACGGAGGAGGAGGAGGAGGAACGTGGGCTGGAAAGTCCAAGGAACACCCCTAAGGGTACTGGGCAGCCATTTAAAGCCCTTGCAGAGAAGGGAAGGAAGCTCTCTGACCTGAGGAAGAAGGTGTTGCTGACGGAGCCCTTCACGCAGGTGTGCTTCTGACTTCGCCATGACTTTTTCAGCGACCTGGAGGGGCTCGGACAAACCCTCAGGGTCCATAGGGGAGGGGGTCACTAGAGGGAGCACAGTTGGAGGCTGAAATGGAGCCCAGAAGTGCACCGTAGAGGACCAACACGTTGGTGATAGCTTTCTTTAAATCACACAAACCAGGGCATTCAGGTGAAGATAGATGGGGGGCGGGGGGATAAAACCCTGGTCTCCACTGGAGATGGCAGCAGCAGTGACAAAGGGGAACTAGCCCCCCCAGCCTTGGCCTCAGCTTCAGGATGGATCAGGCATGCCCTGGTAATCTCAAGGTCACCCCAGGGCATGTCCCAGGAGCGCACACAGACGAGGCTCACAATTACTCATTAGCCAGCCTGGGTGCTGGCCCTCATGTCCCTGTCCTTGGCCACAAACAGAGATGAAAGTCGAGCCGCCAGATCTGGGAGAGGCAGGCCTGATAGTTCAGTAGCTGTCTCAGCCGCTGGCATTATCAAAGCCTGGGACAGCCAAGACGAAGGGGAGGCTGGGCTTTCAAACACTTCTGCGCCTTTCAACACTCCCCCTCCCTCGGTCCCCTCACCCAAACAAACACAAGTAACAAAGCCCCGCCATTAGTGGACAGGGGATTTTAACAATTGGCTCCCAGGGCAAAGACTCCTTGAGCCAGCTTTGGCAAGGACGTGCCAAGATGTGTCGATGAGAGGGAAGGAATCCTTCTGAAAGTCCTTTGACTAGATCCATGGGAGGGACTGCTCTACCCTTACCTCGAGTCTAAGGAAAAAACAGGTTCGAATATAGCCAAGCTCTCCTGAGGCCTTGGTCCTCCCTGGCATCTGCCTCCGCACTTCCCCTTTCACTCGAGGGCTGTGGGTAGGTGCTCATGTGATCACGTCTATCCTTGTTTCTCCAAGCTTCTACCACCCACCCCTCACCAACTGAGATCCTACAAGTCTAGAAACATTGTCTGAAAGCATGCAGTTGGCCGCCATAATTCCCCACTACCCTACTCGGAACCCAGCCTTGGAACCAACCATGTCTCTGGGCTGGTCTTAATCCACTGCCCCATGAGAGGAAATTGGAGAAATTCTATACAGAGAAACTGAAACATGGTCAGAAAGTTCCAGAGTTCAGAACCTCTGAAAGTCCTTGTTCTTGACTCTCAAGTGCCTTCTTGACTAATAGCTAATGGTAGTGAAACACCAGCAAGGGATAAATGGTCAGGGCAGCAAGAAACAAAGCAATAGGAGATTCCGTCCTACTTCCCCAGCAGTCAAGAAACAGAGTGACTCTAATGTGCCCGGGGTTGAGCGGAAGACTGAGGTGAATACAAAGACCTGGTCCCGATCTCCAGGAATTCCTAAACTTGGGAAAGAATATCATAAATCAACAATAATTGTAACAACGAAAGCACCATTTACTGAGCACCTGCCACGCGCTCTGCTTCTCCCAGCAATCCTGTAGGGTTGCACTGTGACCCAGCTTCATAAAAGAGGACACTTCTGTCTAAAGAGTGCCAGGCCAGGTGGCAGGGCCAGGAGCCACGCCGCCAATCTGGCAGGCATGACGTAGGTAGAGAGGAGAAAACACACTTGACACCATCAGCCACCTGGGAATTTCCCTTTCTCCGCGCCCAGCACTTCTTTCTGTCCCCTTTGCTTCTCACTTTCCCCACTCTGACCTCTGAGTCTGGATTTGATCCCTACCTCTCTCTTGTCTTCTGTTAGCCCTGTTGCTTAAATCCGTTCCTAGGCTTTCAATCATCACCTTCTGCCTTGCAATTTCCAAACCTGTCTCTCCAGCTCCCCCCTTACCTCATGCTCTGTCTGGGTTTCTATTCCCATCTCCAAATCATTTCAGATACTTAACACCACCTTGCCACTCTCAGGCTGCTGTGCTCAGGATCTCTTTGCCCCTTGCTTGGATTTCAGTGGACTGAATCCCCTGTGACATTTTTTTAAAGACTTTATTCATTTGAGAGAGAGAGCAAGTGAGCGAGCACGAGTAGGGGGGAGGGGCAGAGGGAGAGGGAGAAGCAGATTCCCCGCTGAGCAGGGAGCCTGACTTGGAGTTTGGAGCTTGATCCCAGGACCTTGAGATCATCCAGACGCTTAACCGACTGAGCCACCCAGGCGCCCCCCTCCCTGACATTTTGTTCTCTTCCTATACCTTACTCTTCTTGAGTTCTCTTCGTCAATACTTTTGTCACATCACTATCTTACTCAAATATCTTCCGTGGTCTCAGACAGCTATAGAATATCTCCAGATGCTACAGAGCGCTTTGCGTCCTGGCGCCACCCTATTCTCTACTCTCTTCTTCTCAGATCCTGCACCCCAGGATGATTCCCTCCCCCAGTGCGTCTCAGTGCTTCCGCTCTCTGTGCGCTCCTGACCGTTTCTCCCTGTGGACTCCTGCCTCCCTTCAGGATAGAGCTCAAGCAGATGTCTTGCATGGAGCTAGTCCTAGTGCCCACAGCAGGACGCGGGTCCTCTCTCCCTGAATTTTCATAGCACTTGGTTATTCCATGTCCTCGGGGTTTGGGGTTCTGCTTTGCCTTGCATTTTGGTGCCAGGGAAGGAGTTTGGGCTGTGAAGTTCGAATGAGTGAATTCTGGCTCAGCAACTTCCTAGCGGTGTGACCTCAGACCCTTTAATAGGAACCTTTCTCTCTCCCATCTGTAAAATGGCCAACAGAATATAACCTTGCTATGAAAGTTAGAAATAATCCTAGCATTGAAAACACCCTCCATGAGCAAGTGATCAGCAGGCATCGTCATCATGAGGCGTTTATTTCTCTCCCACGAGAACAGAAATTCCTCGAGATTTAGCTGACCAACTTCTATTTGTTTTTGCAACGACCTTGGTCATCAGCACCACGCCAGCAATATAGAACTCTCTGAAGCAACGTTAGCTGAATGCTGACTGAAATGCAGAAATCAAGACTTTCTCTGTCTCCTTTGTTGCTGCCCTGTCAGCCCCGCCATCCTGGAGTCAGAAGCCTCCAAGATCCCAACTCCAGCCCTCCCTGACCCCTGCCTCCATTTCCTCACCCTGAAGTGCCTCGTTATCCACCCCCACACCATCCCTATAAGATGATATTTTGAAAGAACTCAGCTGTAGGTGGAAATGAATGTTGAGAGCTGCTCAATGGAACAGGAATCATAAATCACTCTGAAGTTGGGATGAAACCCTAGGAAGCCGTGCCATGCAAACCACAATTCCCTAAACCTCTGTAAAAAGTGGCCCTGAAACCCCTGGAGACCTGGCAAGACATTCCTTTCTCTCTGTTGCTTGGCACTTGGCTGTTCTAATTCTGGCTGAACCCCAGCAGCCCACAGGCATGTAAAATCTAAAAGCCCCACCACCCGTGCCCTAGATGAGAATGCATCCTGGGCCCCATGTCGTCGCTTTGTCCCTGCATTAAAACCCTACGGATCTTCAGGTTATAAACAGGGGACATTGAGGGTGGCTAGGCTACCTGGGTGGCTTCGGTATCCTGTCCTCCTCACCTACTTGTGGTGGTTTTTCCTCAAATCAAGGCCCAAGGCTGGCCTTATGTCAGCCAGGGGTGGACACAGTGAACCCCAATCTCTGGCCTTTGCAGTTGTGCCGGCGAATGCTGGGGGGTGGGGGGGAGGGCCAAGGCCCTTGAGCCTGGGAGGGAAGAACACTGGTTGCAGATGCGAGCTTGCAGGAAGCTTTGATGTTCCGAGCAGAAGCGGGAGGCGTGGGAAGTGAGACTTCTGTTCCCTGGAGCTCCCACAAGGCAAAACCCTTCCGTTATCTTATAGGCCTGAGCATAGCCTAAAGGTGCTGGCTCAAGTGTGTCTTGGCCCAGAGTAAATCAGGCCCGAACCAAAGAATGCACTTGAATCAAAGTGGAAAATTAGACGCTGTGCAGGAGAAAGCTCTCCTCTCCAAAATATATATGCATCAAAGTGTACCCCTGTCTAGCTGGGACAGGAGCCATCAAAATGCAAATGTGGGCCTTGAGAATGCTAATGCTGGAAGTGGAGAACAATACCCAGACAGACTTCTTGGGGCCAGGGAGAGGGCCCCCAGGGCAGGATGTGGGAGCCGAGTAGGGGGCAGGGATGAAAGGGGTAAAGGAAGCCGCGTGAGAGAGCCTGGAGATGAGAAAACAGCAGGAGTCAATTGAGGCTGAGTGACTGCGGGGGCAGCCCTGGAACAGGGGAGCGCTGCCGGACGGGTCAGAGGACCTGCCGCTGACCGCCGACCTGAGGCTGCGCGCTCAGGAAAGAGGAGGGTGAGTTCAGGGAAATTTCTCTGAGTGGCAGCCCAGCGGGGTGGAGAGTCAGGACACGCCTGGAGTCCCGGGCCTGAAGAAACAGACAGAAGGACCCGTGTTTCTGGAAAGGCGGTGAAGCCGGGAGACGTGCTCTGCTCGGGTGCCACTGGCATGCACAACGCTCCATGAGGGCTCTTGAAAACAGGGGCTGCAAGCGGGGTGACGGGACAAAGCCAGGCCCGGAAGAGCTGCTTCCCTGGGTTGCATTTCTCCTCGTGCCTCTGTGCCTCCCTCTCCTCTCTGTCAAGTGGCAATCCCTGGTGCCAGAAGACACCAGGAGAAGTTAAAGCAGAGAGCCTGGCACAGGTTAGGTGCTTGTGCTTGGTGTCCTCTGTGTAGACTGAGAAACTGAGGCTCAGGAGATGGCAAGGGAGCGGCGGGAACTGGATTCCAACTTGGATCTGTCCGTCCGGGTCCGGAGCCTGGAACTAACACTGCACTACTTGCCTGTCCCACCGGTGGCCTAAACACAGAATCCTGACGGGCGCCCTGGGAAGCCAGGGAGGCAGAAGAGGCATCAAAGCTATGAAGCTCAGAGCCCGTGCAAAGGAGGAAGGAAGCCCTGGGGCCTTGAATGATGGTGGTAGAAAACCCCAACCTCCGAGCTAGGAGGGGTGGGACACTTATTTTTGGTGTGGGGGCCTGTTCATTCATTTCCAGCCCCGGCCCACACTTATGCCCAATAAATCACTGTGGGACGACAGTCTCCCCACCCACACTGTGAGTTCCCCGGAGGCAAGGACCTGCGTCCCACCCCTGTGGCCCCTACCTGCTGTGGATCCTCAGGGGGCTTGCCCGGGGCTCTGCGTGGTCACTGAATGGGTTCATTCACTGAAGAGTGTCTCCAGTGCCAGGCTCAGGGCTAAGCGGTGGGAATTCACTGATGAATATGATATGATCCCTGCCCTCCGGTAACTCCTCTTAGTCTGGTGAATGAATAGAGGAAAGAGAATGGATGGAAGCTGGGGAGGGCCGGGGTGCTCTGCTAATTGCTTTACGAACTGGTAGATAGCCCAGAGATAGACCCCTGCGATACCCTGCTTTCTCTTGGGCATCAGACCCGAGCCACACCGACAGGCTTGGCCACACTGAGTGTTGGTAAGTGGCTGCTGTCCCAGTCTCTGGGCTCTGAACAAGACTTGTCTTTATAGATAAGGGGACGCACCGCCCTGTCACACAAGCTCCAGGCGGAGAGGCTCCGAGGGGTGACTGGGCACCTGGACCTATCCGCATCTCATCTGGATCCTCCTGGGCCCGAGGACTGCCAGGGGCCAGAGGCGGCCCAAGGCGGAGAAAGCTGGGATTTTCTCTGCTGTGAAGCTGACTGGTCCCCGGGGCTGCACACTGACGAGTCACTGGAGTTTCTAGCGCGGAGAACCAGCCAAAGGAGCCTGTGGCTCCAAGTGCCCTAAAGATCTGCCTTTTCAGGTGGAGACACATCCCTTCAGAGGTCAGTGGAAGGGTTCAGTGAAAATGCTGGATCACGTCAAGGAGGGCCGCTTGCAAAATAGTCAAGAACACATTTCCTCATGTCGACAAGGCTTATATCCTATGGGGTTAACCACAAGGAGCAAATGATGCATTCATTCCCTCTTCAGTGGAAACACCACAGCCTGAGGCAGGTGTATGAGTGTGCGAGCATGCGTGTGTGTGTGTGTGTGTGTGTGTGTGTGTGTGTGTGTGTGTGTGT